>NW_016864055.1:0-1223 GCF_001698545.2 Rhinopithecus bieti | reverse complement strand
GCTTGAACCCAGGAGGTGGAAGTTGCAGTGAGCCGAGATTGTGCCATTGCACTTCAGCCTGGGCAACAGAGCAAGACTCCTTCTCAAAAAAAGAGAGAAAAAAAAAAAAAGGCTGGGGACAGTGGCTTACACCTGTAATCCCACTACTTTGGGAGGCCGAGGCGGGTGGATCACGAGGTCAGGAGTTTGAGATCAGCCTGGCCAACATGGTGAAACCCCATCTCTACTAAAAAAAAAAAAATAAATAACAAAAATTAGCCAGGTGCGGTGGTGGCCAGCTATAATCTCAGCTACTCAGGAGGCTGAGGCAGGAGATTGCTTGAACCTGGGCGGCAGAGGTTGCAGTGAGCCGAGATTGTACCACCGCACTTTAGCCTGGGCAACAGAAGGAGACTCTGTCTCAAAAAAAAAAATTAGGCTGGACACGGCAGCTCACGTCTGTAATCCCAGCATTTTGGGATGCCGAGGCATGTGGATTGCTTGAGGCCAGGTGTTTGAAACCATCCTCAGCAACATAGCAAGACTCCATCTTTACAGAATTAAAATATTAGCCAGAAATGATGGCACATACCTGTAGCCTCAGCTACTCATGAGGCAGAGGCAGGAGGATTGTTTGAGCCAAGGAGGACTGCTTGAGCTTGGGAGGTCAAGGCTGCTGTGAGCCATGATAGTGCCACCGCACTTCAGCCTGCGCAACACAGCAAGACTCAGTCTCGAAAAGACTGGGCACCACGGCTTAAGCCTGTAATCCCAGCACTTTGGTAGGCCATGGCAGGTGGATCGCTTGAACCCAGAAGTTACAGACTGGCATGGACAACATGGCGAAACCATCTCTACAAAAAAATACAAAAATTAGCTGGTCTGGTGGCTCACACCTGAGGTCCCAGCTACTCAGGAGTCTAAGATGGGAGGATCACCTGAACCGCAGGTGAGCCATGATTGCACCACTGCACTCCAGCCTGGGTGACAGAGACCCTGTCTCAGAAAAAGAAAAGAAGAAAAGAAAATTAGAATAGATGTAAAAAACATTGAAAATAAAACAGCACATTCGGCCACCCATAGATTACTTTCAGATTTTTTTCTATGCTTATCATTTTTTTAACCCAAATCAGATCTAAATGAGGTATTTTTTCCATAGTTAACAACCTTCTTCCCATTTCAGTCAGTTGTCATCCCATCTCACACCCAGACAGCATCCAACCTTTGTCATTTTAAGGCAGACA
>NW_016864054.1:0-542 GCF_001698545.2 Rhinopithecus bieti | reverse complement strand
TGAAATCAAGGCTAAAATAAATTAAGTTCTTTGAAACGTATGAGAATGAAGACACAATGTACCAGAATCTCTGGGACACAGCTAAAAGCAATCTTTAGAGGCAGATTTATAGCACTAAATGAGCACAGAAGCAGGAAAGATCTAAAATTGACACCCTAACATCACAACTCAAAGAACTAGAGAAGAGCAAATGAATTTAAGAACTAGCAGAAGACAAGAAATAAGATTAGAGCAGAACTGAGAGAGACAAGAAAACTACCCCCCACCCACATAAAAAAAAAAAAAAAAAAAGGAAAAAGGAAAAAAAAACCAAGCAGAAAACAAAAAAAAAAATGAAACCAGGAGCTGGTTTTTTGAAAAGATCAACAAATAGACAACTAGCCAAACTAATAAAGAAGAATCAAAGAGATACAATAAAAAAATGATAAAGGGGATATCACCATTGATCCCACAGAAATACAAACTACCATCAGAGAATACTACAAATACCTCTATGCAAACTAGAAAATCTAGAAGAAATGAATAAATTTCTGGACATACAC
>NW_016864053.1:0-335 GCF_001698545.2 Rhinopithecus bieti | reverse complement strand
TGGAAACACTTTTCTTAGAGAATCTGCAAAGGGATATTTGGGAGCCCCTTGAGGCCTAGGGGAAATACTGAATATCCCCAGATAAAAACTAGAAAGAAGTTAACTGTGAGTCTACATTGTGAATTGTGAATACATTTCACAGAGTTAATTCTTTCTTTTGATCCTTCAGGTTGGAATCACTGTTTTGGAGAATCTGCGGAAAAAAACTGAATATTTCCAGATTAAAAATAGAAAGAATCTATCAGTGAAACTGCTTTGTGATGTGTGGATTCGTCTCACCATGTTAAAACTTTTTTTGATTCAGGGAGAATGTACAAAAGACATTTGGAAGCCCA
>NW_016864052.1:0-336 GCF_001698545.2 Rhinopithecus bieti | reverse complement strand
CGGGTGGATCATGAGGTCAGGAGATCGTAGACCATCCTGGCTAACACGGTGAAACCCAGTCTCTACTAAAAAATACAAAATTAGCTGGGTGTGGTCGTGGGCGCCTGTAGTCCCAGCTACTAAGGAGGCTGAGGCAGGAAAATCACTTGAACCCAGGAGACAGAGATTGCAGTGAGCTGAGATTGTGCCATTGCACCCCAGCCTGGGTGACAGAGCAAGACTCTGCCCAAAAAAAAAAAAAAAAAAAAAAAACACAAAACAAAAATTATCTGGGTGTGGTGGTGGGTGCCTGTAATCCCAGCTACTCAGGAGGCTGATGCAGGAGAGTCGCTTGAA
>NW_016864051.1:0-677 GCF_001698545.2 Rhinopithecus bieti | reverse complement strand
ACTACTTTGAACTAGGCTGCAGCATCTGTTCCTTAGAGTCTTCTAATAAGTGGGAAGGGATCAAACGAAGAAGCCATGGCCAGTTAAAGATATTTGCAGAGTTATACCTTGGTCATAAGTCCTTTGTGACCTCGATGATTTTGACTTACTCTTTGGATGAGACTAGATGAGAAAAGGATCAAACGGGTGGCTCCTTTAGTATTATTATTTTTTGAGGCAAGGTCCCCTTCTATCACCCAGGTTATAGTAGAGTTCAGTGGCACAGTCTTGGCTCACTGCAACCTCTGTGTCCCGGGCTCAAGTGATGCTCCTGCCTCAGCCTCCCAAGTAGCTAGGACCACAGGTGCATGTCACCATGCTTTGCTAATTTTTTTTTGCAGAAACGAGGCCTCACTATATTGCCCAGGCTGAGTGGCTTTTTTATTAACCAGTCATTACACTGCGGGACAGCCAACATAAAGTACTTGCTCTCACCCTGTAAATTTTCTTTCATCAGGGAGTCAATATGTAGTGGAAAGAAGCATGTAGCAAAAATTTAATAAAAAAGAAATTGGTTTATTTCCAAAATAAATCTCCTGACAAAAATCCTGGTGATGTTAAGCAGTTGACTGTCTTAAGAGTCCGGCCAGAGAAGACCTTACACAAAAAAAGAGAACCCACTGGAACAGAGAAGGAAA
>NW_016864050.1:0-681 GCF_001698545.2 Rhinopithecus bieti | reverse complement strand
GCTACTTTGAACTAGGCTGCAGCATCTGTTCCTTAGAGTCTTCTAATGAGTGGGAAGGGATCAAACGAAGAAGCCGTGGCCAGTTAAAGATATTTGCAGAGTTACACCTTGGTCATAAGTCCTTTGTGACCTTGATGATTTTGACTTACTCTTTGGATGAGATCAGATGAGAAAAGGATTAAATGGGTGGCTCCTTTAGTATTATTATTTTTGAGGCAAGGTCCCCTTCCGTTACCCAGGTTAGAGTAGAGTTCAGTGGCACAGTCTTGGCTCACTGCAGCCTCTGTGTCCCGGGCTCAAGTGATTCTCCTGCCTCAGCCTCCCAAGTAGCTAGGACCACAGGTGTGTGTCACCATGCTTTGCTAAGTTTTTTGCAGAAACGAGGCCTCACTATATTGCCCAGGCTGAGTGGCTTCTTTATTAACCAGTCATTACACTGCGGGACAGCCAACATAGAGTACTTGCTCTCACCCTGTAAATTTTCTTACATCAGGGAGTCAATATGTGGTGGAAAGAACGTGTAGCAAAAAAGACAACCTTGGTATTTAATAAAAAAGAAGTTGGTTTATTTCCAAAATAAATCTGACAAAAAACCTGGTGATGTTAAGCAATTTACTGTCTTAGAGTCCTGCCGGAGAAGACCTTAGACAAAAAAAGAACCCACTGGAATAGAGAAGGAAG
>NW_016864048.1:0-612 GCF_001698545.2 Rhinopithecus bieti | reverse complement strand
TTGAAAACTGGCACAAGGCAAGGAAGCCCTCTCTCACTACTTGTATTCAACATAGTAATGGAGTTCTCTTCATGGCAATCATTCAAGAGAAAGAAATAAAGGGCACTAAAATAGGATAAGAGAAAATCAAACTTTCCCCGTTTGCAGATCCTATTATCAAGAAAACCCCATCATTTCAGTTCAAAAGCTTCTGAACCTGATAAGCAACCTCAGCAAAGTCACAGGATACAAAATCAATTTGCAAAAATTGCTACCATACCTATACACCAACAGTCAAGCTGAAAATCATGAATGAACTCTCATTCACAAGTGTCACAAAAGAATAAAATACTAGGAACATAGCTAACTAGGGAGGTGAAAGATCTCTTCAATGAGAACTATGCACTACTACACAAAGGCATTAGAGATGACACAAATAGAAAATAAGAACCTCTTTCTTTTATAAATTCTTTAGTAAATATCTCTTCAATGACAATGACACTTTACTGCTTAAAGAAATTAGAGATGGAGGACCCAGAGCAAGATGGCCGAATAGGAACAGCTCCAGTCTCTAGCTCCCAGTGCCAGTGACACAGAAGATGGGCAATTTCTGCATTTTCAACTGAGATACCA
>NW_016864046.1:0-1853 GCF_001698545.2 Rhinopithecus bieti | reverse complement strand
CATTTAGCATAATGTCCTCAAGGTTATGCATGTTATTACAAATGACAGGATTTATTTATTTATTTATTTATTTATTTATTTATTTATTTATTTATTTTGAGATGGAGTCTCACTCTGTTGCCAGGCTGGAGTGCAGTGGCGCCATCTAGGCTCACTGCAACCTCTGCTTCCCCAGTTCAAGCAATTCCCCTGCCTCAGCCTCCCAAGTAACTGGAACTATAGGCACGTGAGGATTTCCTAATTTTTAAAGGTTGAATAATATCTATCTATCTATCTATCTATCTATCTATCTATCTATCTGTCTGTCTATCTGGACATGTTCATATGGATTATATAAATATATCCATGTATAATGGATATATATATATATACACACACACACAATGATTTCTGTATTCATTCATTTGTTGACATACACTTAAGTAGTTTCCATATCTTGGCTATTGTGAATAATGCTTCCTTGAACATACTAGTGCAGCTATCTCTTTAAGATACTGATTTCCTTTCCACTGAATATATACTCTAAAGAGGAATCATTCAATCATATGGTAGTTCTAGTTTTATTTTTGGAGGGAACTTCCATACTTTTTTCCATAATGTGTCTACTAATTTACATTCTCATTAACAGTGTACAAGAGTTCGCTTTTCTTCACATCCTCACCAATACTTGTCTTTTGTCTTTTTGATAATAGCCATCCATCCTAACAGGTGGTAGGTAATATCTCATTTTGGTTGTGATTTGCCTTTCCCTATGATTAGTGATGTTGAGCAACTTTTCATAAACCTATTGGCCACCCGTATGTCTTCTTTGGAAAACTGTCTGTTGAGTCTTCTGCCCATTTTTAAACTAGGTTGTTTGTTTTTGTGCTATTGAGTTGTATCAGTTTCTTATATATTTTAGATATTAACCCTTTATCCAATGTATGGTTTGCAAATATTTTCTCCCTTTCTGTAAGTGGACTTTATATCTTGATTGTTTCATTTGCTGGGCAGAAGCTTTTTATGTTGATCTACTTCCACTTGTTTATTTTTGCTTTTGTTGCCTATGCTTTTGGCGGCATATTAAAAAAAAATCTCATTACCTGCTTTTGTATTCTGCTACTTCACTGAATTTGTTTATTAGTTTTAATAGTTTTTCATGGTATCTTTAGGGTTTTCTACATGTAGGATCAAGTCACCTGTAAACGAAGACAAATTTACTTTTTCCCTTCCAGTTTGTATGTCTTTTATTTCTTTTTATTTGATTCCTCCTCCTAGTACTTCTAGAACTATGTTTAATAGAAACAATGATGGTGGGCATATTTGCCTTTTGCTAGATCTTATAGAGAAAGTTTTCAGTTTATTTAGACTGCTTATTAGCTGTGGGCTTTTTATAAATGGGGATTATTGATTATTGTGTTTAGAAAAGTTTCTTATTATTATTATACTTTAAGTTCTAGGGTACATGTGCATAACGTGCAGGTTTGTTACATATGTACACTTGTGCCATGTTGGTGTGCTGCACCCATCAACTCATCAGCACCCATCAACTTGTCATTTACCTCAGGTATAACTCCCAATGCAATCCTTCCCCCCTCCCACCTCCCCATAATAGGCCCCGGTGTGTGATGTTCCCCTTCCCGAGTCCAAGTGATCTCATTGTTCAGTTCCCAGCTATGAGTGAGAACATGTGGTGTTTGGTTTTCTGTTCTTGCGATAGTTTGCTGAGAATGATGGTTTCCAGCTGCATCCATGTCCCTGCAAAGGACCCAAACTCATCCTTTTTTATGGCTGCTTAGTATTCCATGGTGTATATGTGCCACATATTTTCTTAATCCAGACTGTCACTGATGGACATTTGGGTTGATTCCAAA
>NW_016864045.1:0-1536 GCF_001698545.2 Rhinopithecus bieti | reverse complement strand
TTATATATGTAAAACATACTTAGATGACATTTATGTTCAATATTATCTTAGTCAAAATGTTAAAGAAATATCAGTGATCGCTTAGGAAGGAATACATACACTTATGAAATTGTATCTATCACTTAACCAATATTTAATGGGTACCTACTATCTACCCAGAATTATGAAATAATAGTTAAAAAAAACAGCCAGTTAAAGTTCAGTGTGCTAAACCCAAGTTGTAAAGCCTAGATCTATTTTCAACCAGTTGTCTGCTAATCAACTAGATGCCTGATTTATTAAAATAAAAATCTGAAAAAAACCTCTTCTTTAATCATTGACATCATATTCACAGACTTCTTGTTCTTTGGGTATAAATAAGTTAGCAACAAATTGCAGCCACATATTAAGGCAAAAATAATCATAGCCATTAGGGGAGAAGAAAGGCATTATGTAAAATAACCTCCATTGAGGGCCATTGAGAGTGGAATGTCAAAGAACGGGAAAAAAACCAAAGACTGCAAGGAAAGTTCCATGTAAAGCCACAAAGACAGGGTTTCTGTAGGTAGCTGGAGTGAGAAATGTTTTTTTGTTTGTTTTTTTTCTTTTTTTGTGGAATGAACCTCATGCTAGCAGTTTGCACCTCAAATATTGTGTAACAAATCAAATTTATTCTTGAATCAATGTTAGAAAAACTTCATGATTCACCCCAAGAACTGAAGATAACTGTTGGTGGCCAGTCTTGACTCTATAAAACATAATTGCCTCATCCTCATGTTTGCCTTCATGAATACCACCAGGTTCCTGCTGGTAAATTCATCACTCTCTATTTAAAAAACAAAACGTTATCATTGGCAGAATTATTGATGACCAAAAGGGAAAAAAAAGGGCAAGTTGCAGGAAAGCCCAAACAGACTGGCCACTCATTCAGTCCAGTAGCAACACTGAATGGTGCTCCAGTTGCCAATATAGATGGATAGGTTTTAGAGACACTCCAAGTCAAGGAAACAGAATGGAGAAGACAACTGAACTCTTCTACTCTGAAGATCTCAAATATAGAGAAAGTGAAGATATAGTAGGCACATAACTTTAAGTAATATCATATAGTGTTGTATTTAAGTCAGATCACTCTTATTAAAATAAAAAGGTAAAATCAAACAGAGCTCAAACCCCACCCCTAACCCTTCACCCCATTGATTTCCAACATTCTAATACTGGTCTCTATCCTACACAGGCTTGTGAGGATGTTTATTTTTCTCTTTATTTATTTTAATTACATATTGGAGTCAGTAAGTGAAATAGCAATTGTCTGAAATAAGAAATATGAGTTCTTTTAAAAAACATTTTAAAAATAAGAATGAGGAGCAAGAGAACAGAAATGAGGGAGGCAGACAACAAAATTGGATCAGTGACACACTGGTGGGTGGGTTCTGAATGTAATGAGAGATATGTCAATCATAGAGGCCTGCTAAAACATCTGCACTTCAGAATTCCTCTCTCTACAAACTATTTTAGGGTCTCCAAACTGAGAAGAGAGATTGAAACAGAAAGAGAAAG
>NW_016864044.1:0-307 GCF_001698545.2 Rhinopithecus bieti | reverse complement strand
TTTTTTTTTTTTTTTTTTTTTTGAGATGGAGTTTCACTCTTGTTACTCAGGCGGGAGTGCAGTGGTGCTATCTGACTCACTGCGACCTCTGCCTCCCAGGTTCAAGCGATTCTACTGCCTTAGCCTCCCGAGTAGCTGGGATTACAGGTGCCCACCACCACACCAGGCTAATTTTTTTGTATTTTTAGTAGAGATGGGGTTTCACCATCTTGGGCAGGCTGGTCTTGAACTCCTGACCTCAGGTGGTCCACCCGCCTTGGCCCCCCAAAGTGCTGGGATTACAGGCGTGAGCCACCGTGCCCAGCCA
>NW_016864043.1:0-311 GCF_001698545.2 Rhinopithecus bieti | reverse complement strand
TTTGGCCGGGCGCGGTGGCTCACGCCTGTAATCCCAACACTTTGGGAGGCTGAGGCGGGCAGATCACGAGGTCAGGAGATCGAGACCAGCCTGGCTAACATGGTGAAACCCCGTCTCTACTAAAAATACCAAAACATTAGCCGGGCGTGGTGGAGGGCACCTGTAGTCCCAGCTACTCTGGAGGCTGAGGCAGGAGAATGGCGTGAACCCGGGAGGTGGAGCTTGCAGTGAGCCGAGATTGCGTCACTGCACTCCAGCCTGGGCGACAGAGCAAGACTCGTCTCAAAAAAAAAAAGAAGAAAAAAAAAAAA
>NW_016864042.1:0-8585 GCF_001698545.2 Rhinopithecus bieti | reverse complement strand
CTTATTTAATCAAAATTTGCTTGACATTATTCCAATACCTTCTCTAAGTATGCTAAATGGCAAATAACATGAAACATTTGAGAGAGGAAATTTTCTCTAAATGTCACATTAATTTCACTAGGAAATGTCCCCACTTCTAATGAGACAGGCAGGTTAACACAAGAACACAGCAAAGAGATAAGAACAACATTTGCTTTGGAAAACTTAATTGTGACATTAAAAAAATGGGTCTAGAGCAAACTTTTTTATTTCATCTCAGTGGTAAATAAGAGTCACTTTCTTATTATTTAGTATATTTATCACAAATTCTTTTCTTTTCTTGAGACGGAGTCTCGCTCTGTGGCCCAGGCTGGAGTGCAGTGGCTGGATCTCAGCTCACTGCAAGCTCCGCCTCCCGGGTTTACGCCATTCTCCTGCCTCAGCCTCCCGAGTAGCTGGGACTACAGGCGCCCACCACCTCGCCTGGCTAGTTTTTTTTTGTATTTTTTAGTAGAGACGGGGTTTCACCATGTTAGCCAGGATGGTCTCGATCTCCTGACCTCGTGATCCGCCCGTCTCGGCCTCCCAAAATGACAAATTCTTTTTCTAATTTGAATTCTTTATCCTTGGGTGTAACACTGAAAGCAGGTGTCTCACTTGACCTAGGTTTAATAAAATTTTTATTTTTAAAAATTCTCAAACAATAAATAATTCTGGACAGCTCAGTTTTCCAGATAGCTTAGGGCATTCTCCTTTAAGAACTAAAACTTCGATTTAAAATCCTAACCATCTGCCTTGTTTCTGAAACATATCACAAAGTTGCCCTCCCTAAAATAGGGTATAAAAACATAATTTAACCACTTATTGGTTACTTAGGAGCATCTTTATAAATGTAAATTATTACCCCATGCAGGTTTTGCCTGTATACTCAACGGTCCCAAACTGCTGTGGTTTTTTTTCTTGTCTTTAATTTTTAACATAGGATCGTCACCAACCTTCCATCAAACATAGTGTTTTTAACTTTTCAGTGCTGTTGGTATATCAAAAGTAGCTTTTCTTCCATTTCAAGTTTGATGCTTTTACTCTACTGTGTTCTTGGAAACTATACAATTATATTTGTGTCCAGAAAAAAAGAGTTGCAATGTTCTGCATAGAGAGCTGAGATGTTGCGGTCCTAAGGGGGAAATTACATGATCTTTAATATAGGGACTTGTGTGCAATGTTTTGGTTTTCGTTGTTTGTTTGGGTATTTGTTTGTTAGCTGCTTGGGAGCTTTATTTGCTTACTATTTGCTGTTCTCAGTTTTCTTCTGGATATAGGAGGATTCTAGTAAGACGTTTGGGTGGGGGATATGTTATTACATTTCTACGTTAGTAAGTCTGGCATATCAGAAGTCAAATACTTCCACTTTGTCAGGCCCCCAAGGTACCAGAGAATGCCCTACTTTAATTGTCATTTTGCATTACTTTTACAGTTCACTGAATCGTGCCCTAGTCTCTAGAAGAGTGACTGCAGCTCTCAGCACCACATTTATCAGCAGAGAGACTTCGACCCTAAGGAGAAAGAAGCCCAATAAATGCAGATATATCCAGGACTAGACTCTTTGTCCAGTGGCACAAATCCCAGGTCACTATACCAAGCAAAAAAAAGGTTGCAGACACTGGGATTAAAACAGAAGTTACTCAAATCTTTAGAGTTTCATTTGAAAATGAACGATACTTTTAAGCTACACTTTTAAAGTCCCATCAAGCTGAAAAGCATTATAACTGTAACTTGCTACCTAATGTTTTAAAGGTTTTAAGTCTTAAGTCACTTTAGCAATCAAAACAGGAAAACTGGAATCCCATATCAGATATACAACCAAGTGATTATAAAATGCTGCTTCTTTTTTTAACTACTGACTTCCAATAATGCTAATTGTGTCCATTGACCCATAATGAAAAGACCCATAATCTTTCCTAAAGCTGGTTGCTGTTTTAGATATTCAAATGGCCATCTCCTCACAAAGATGGTTTTTGGAAATGAGATAATAAATAGTTTTCCCTACTTCCTATCCCCAACACATAAAAATGAATATGTAAATTCTATATAAAAATAAAGCTGACGTGCCTCCAGCTAGAATGTATATTCAAAGACTCATCCATCCAGACAGCAGCAACCGAAGCAGGAATTAGTGAAGGTGGAATAAAAGGCACCATCCCCAGCTGCCAACATTACAAAGTTCATATTTGCCCTGAACTAGAAAACATGCTAGGTAAACTCCTACTAACCACTTATTGTCAATCGTATGCTCCCCACACACCCCAGCCCTAATTCAAATTCATTCTCTCTCTCTTTCTCTCTCTCTCTCTCTCACACACANAAAAAAAAAAAAAAAAAAAAAAAAAGCCTGCACCTTCAAGGAGCTCACAAACTAATGGATCTTCTACCAGAGATGATCAAAATGTCAGACATTCAGGTAAATACACATACACAGACTGGCACCTATGTACCTGCAGATACATGCATATACTTGTACGCAGGCTACTGGAGTGCGACTTGGAGAATTACACTGCTACTTTGTAGAACTAAATAACACCCTAATGGCTCAGTGACTGTAGGTGACTCATATAAGAGAATCTGGCCCTCATATGTGTCATATGTATATAACCCACATCATAAAAGGCAAGAAACCTCCCTATCCTATCAAATACATTATACAATTCATAAAGTTCTTAGAAATAGCTCGTATATCTGCCCTTTTGGCTCCATTTCCACAGCCTTCATCACCTTGTGCCATTGTTTTCTCACCTTCATTTGTTCTACCTCATTCTGCAAAATGCTGTTTGGAAAATCTTCCTCACCCACTATTTTCATCACATCACTTCTCTTTTCAAGACCTTACAGTAGCTCCTTGTTGCAATTAACATTAAATCTAAATGAAGTCCTTAGCTAAGCAGCCATCCAACACAAGCCATCTAATTCCCCTCATTTCTAATATATCTCCATCACTGATCATCCCACATTGCTTAGTATTTTCTCAGCACTTTGTATACAGACTGTACCATGTAATTATGCATTTCCTCAGGTCCTATGATTATTTCATGTGTAGTGTGTCAGTTCATCTCTCAACAGGACTGGAAGCTCTCTTCTGAGGTCCCTGTGCCATCTGCCGCAATGCTAGACATTTAGCGTGTGTTCATGTAATGCATCAATGAATGATCAGAGAAGAGATGGAAGGGATTAAGAATGAGGCTACTTATCACAATTAAGGAAGGTGACCAAGTTTATTAGGCCAAGGTGGTTCCACTTCTTCAGAAAGCATCCACTCTGCACACTGCCTTCTGTAGTTACAATTTGTTCACTGTTATCATTCCCAACTACTACCTTATAAATACACAACAGCCTATATATAACTATAAGGGATAAGATGACACAGTTAGGTGCTTTCTGTCCATCTAACTCCATCAGTCCTACCACATCTCTGTGAATGGTGGTGACAACATATGTTAGTGTTCCCAAACCCAAGTAGATAACGTTTCTGTGAGAAGACGAGAGTTCACCAGAATGTAGACCTCTGAGTCACAGATTGACAGTGTGGCAGCTACTTTTCTACAGGTGGTAAACAACTCTAGCATCCCACTGACTGTCAGGACAGGGATATCAATGAGAAACACAGGCCATGTGGTTAACATTCAACAAACTAAAGTGAAAGAATTCCCCTCCTAGCAGCCTCTCATTATCATTCCTATTGTTTCACTGGCACCAATGATGTGGTCACCCTACCTAGAGGTGGCAAAGATGGCTTAGGGAAAGCACTTTTCTTTGATCTCATCTTTGGGTCAAAGTTATGCCTTTAGAAGAGCAACCCAGTTGTGAATTTCACTACAGAGGCCTCCTTGAGAAACCTAGCAGCTGTCTGCAGTAATCCATACAATTCAAAGCCTGCTGAAAGACGAGCCTAAACACCATACCATAAAACAAATACAAGTTTCTGAATAAGGCCCTCGACCCTTTTCTAAGTCCTTTGTGGGCATAGTGCACTCTGAAATATTATCTGCTTATAGAAAGCTCTCTGGAAGCAGTTAATGCCTATTATATGTCCAAATGCAAAATCAACAATATCTTGGTATGAGTAAGAGTACCTCAAGAGCAAATAAAATGAAAAATCCAGTCATGTAAGTCAAACTATTTAATCCCATGTAAACAGAACTTAATGGAGAACCAAATAGTTCTCAACCACATTTGCCAGTGGAACAAATTCTGGAGTCCAATCATCCTCCCGAACATGTAACAACAACACATTAAAGCTATTTTGCAGGCACAGAGTGCCTTTCATCCCCAAATATCAAAGCACTTTACAAGCAAGTGCCAACTGTTATTTCCCCTTTAAAGAGCCATGAAAACAAACACACAGGTTAAGTGCTACAGCCACATTAAGTACTAACTCAGCTAGAGCATGCCGCAACAAGGACAATAAGAGAAACCCCAGGAGCACCGTTCTTGGCATTTTCTGCTACTGGGATAGGAAGCAATCAGAAAACAGTAACATCAGGGAAGTGATTAGCCTGCTTCCTACCTATGTTTCTCTGAGTGATTTCCTTGGCTCATTCCAGTGAAAGGGTCAGGGGAGTATAGTCCAGCACTTAGACAAAGGAAAAACTTGGCACACACTAACTGGAAATCATTCTCCAGACCTAGCTGGAGAGCCTAGTCACAGAGCCCAAGGGATCCAGAAATGAGCCACTTTGTTCCCCGAAACCTTGATGACCATTTTGGTTGCCCTTTAGAGACACTGGCAACCATTGTTAGAAGGTGACCTAAGATGTAAGATTAATAGTCATGATGGTGGTTTCAATTTTAGAAGCTATGATTTGGTAAAGCTGGTCCAACTGACAATAATAAACCCATATAAGATCTCCCACAAGAGGGCTGGGCATTGTGGCTCATGCCTGTAACCCCAATGACTTGGAAGACTGAGATGGGAGGATCGCTTAAGGCCAGGAGTTCAAGACCAGCCTGGGCAACATAGTGAGAGGCCATCTCTAATAAAGAAATAAATATACACATATATACATATACATAATATATACACATATATGTACACACATATAAGAGTGCGTGTGTGTGTGTAATCTCCCACAAGCAATGGGATCCAGGAACCCACAGTATGAGCTCTGCTGGATCCAGCCTACCTTTGAGCCCTTCTGGCCCAGAGAAGGACCCTCTGAACCTGAGCTGGACCATTCCTTTCTGCTAAATTCTAGTATATCAGTGCCTCAGTTCTCTGCCACTTACCAGCTACAGAGCCCTGACTGCCTGCAGAGTGTGCAGAGTACAATTTCTATTGCATAAGCTTTGTCAGCTGAAAAGACTTTCAAAATATTTAGAGAAAGCGGCGGGTGGCCGTGTGCCTTTGGGCCAAAACAACACCCCCAAATTCTGTTCCAACCCCAATCCCATTATTTATATTATGTGCCACCAAAAACCCAGTTGCCTCTACAAGCTTATTTAAGACTGAAGGAGCAACAGCCTTTGGCATATCATTCTAAATTCATTTCCCTTGTACCAGCTTGTTGCTCAAGCCCGTAAAATGTGATCATGCTGACAAAAAACAATCAAGTGATAGACCATCTTGGAAATAGTGAATGCATTAACGTCTAATATTGATGTTTTCTAATTAGATACAATACAATAGATCATTTTCTTGTTTGTGATCAATGAAACCTGCCATAGTTCTCTTTTGTTGCAGATATTTTGATTACTGCCTTGGCAGACAGAGGGGTGTCTCAGTACACTGAAATGAGTAGAGTCAAGGATATGTACACACAGCATTCACTTATATTTACTGTCACAAAAATATAAACAGATTATTTATTTCTGACCTTTAAGTACTCATTTCAGATTTAATGAGGCACAATAAACATTTCTCAAACTCAGATTCCACGGTTGCTCAACACTGGCAGCCCTCTAATTATGTCTGTAGTAAACAAAGGGCATTTGGCTCTGTTGAAATTATTAGGCACAGAAGGAAACCCACAGGAGCCTCCAGTTTCTAGCAACTTAAACAAGCATTGCAGCAAATCAGCATTGGAGGCAAGATAGAGCTTACACTTTGGCATCACTTCATAAACTGTAACTGAGAAGCAATAAGAAGATGACTCAAAAAATAGTAATAGATATGTTTACTCATTCTCTAAAATGTCCCACCTGTCCTTCTCCCAAATCCTCACAGTGCTTCTCATTTTATTTGGGAAGGGGGATGAGGAGGGATGAGGGCAGGTTCGAATTTGATCTGATTTAAAATAGAGATTAACCAAAAGGCTACTATCTGACATGAGAGTGCTGGCAACCATGCACAGAAAGCCACAATTCCACTTCACAAAGTGGCTAATATTATCAGCATCTTGAAACTGCCAGAGTATTAGAAATCTGTAATGCAGTTATGCAAGGCACCGACAGAACAATTACTAAAGCACCTTGTATTTCTATGAAATCTTTTATCACAAAGACTTCCAGAATGTCTAACTGGCTGTTATAAAAGGGTTCATTTCCCCTCACAGCTGAAACACAATAGTCATTTTGCACCAGTAACAGTAAGCATAAAAGATTGCAAAAGAGAGAAAACTACTAAACCTCAGAAAACACATAAAGAAGAAGAATGTTTTTAGACAGGAAGAAAACAGACACCCAAGTTCATAACTGGGGCTGAAGGTAGCTACATTTTCTCAGATCTCATGGCACAAAATTGAAGAATTTTCCTTCTCATGCAGCCAGCAAGACTTCCATGAGGTGCTGAATGACCGTAATGGAGCAGATGCTTCCTGTTAGTAAGAATTAGCATTTGAAAATGGACACAATACACAAAACTTGCCTTTTCTTTTCTCAAAGCCTTTTAAAAAACGTTAACTATTTAATCCCCCTGCTGCCTTTATGAGCTAAATAAATATTATTAACCCCATTAATGGCATTACAGAAGAGGTCAAGAGACTTGCCCTCTACTACACAGAAGCATCTAGCATCTGCAACTAGAATTTGAGACTCTTCATGCCAGGTCCTGTGCTCACACCACTAGGCCACACCTCATTAGGATTCCAGAAAATGCACTGAAATCAAAGTAAATAGGACTGCCTGACTAGGTGTACTATTTGGGCGAAAGAAAATACACTAGCCTGCTTAAACATGACAGGTTCAAAGGCAATGAACACAACCAGAGCAATTTCCTCCTGCAGGCAGATTAAGAAATGAAATAATGAGGGGAACACCTCACTCTACCTCTGCTATCAGACTTCCAGCAGCAAAAATCAGGACCAATTTTAAACTTAACTGTCAAAAAACAAAAGTTAACACTGTCAGAAACATAACGCTGTACTATGTCAGACAGCATACTCCTCAACCAGTGTGGCTGATGTCTCCTTTCCTTTCCCCACATTGTTCTCAGCTTCCTCCCTCCACAGCTCTCGCTTGGACAATTTTTCAAATATGTTTAGAAACCTCTTTCTTCTTTCACTCTTATGTACACACCTTTCTCTTGAAGGAAGCTTTCCTCATCCTGGTCGGCTCAATACCTGTGTCTATTTGGTAAACAAAGAAACATTTTTGTGGGGGCTAAACCAGTAGAAACAGGTGTGGTCAGCCATTTCTTAACTCTGTGTGTGTGTGTGTGTGTGTGTGTGTGTGTCTATATATAGTTATATATGCGTGTATTATATATAATTTTTGTGAGGGAAACAATGATGTACCTTTGTGTACAGATATTTTTAAATGTTGGTTCCTGGTAGACCCAGCTTCAGTTAGGGTCAAAAGCTACTCTGGAGATTGTTTCCTGCAGATGGTTGTAAGCTTTGAAAAAAAGCACATAAGAAAAAAAATTAAAAGAAAAATCCTACAAAGCTTCCAATCACAGAGCCTTCAAGATGAAAATAGAAAAAGTTCTTACTCGCTGTGTGACCTTGCAGACATCATGGAGCCTCTCTGACTAGATTATTAGAAATAATCTATAAAATGGAAATAATATCAGCCAGGTGCAGTAGCTCACGCCTGTAATCCTAGCACTTTGGGAGGCCGAGGCAGACGCATCACCTGAGGTCAGGAGTTCGAGACCAGCCTGCCCAACATGGTGAAACCCTGTCTCTACTAAAAATACAAAAAAGTTAGCCAGGCGTAATGGTGGGCACCTGTAATCCCAGCTACTGGGGAGGCTGAGGCAGGATAAACACTTGAACCCGGGAGGCAGAGGTTGCAGTAAGCCAAGATCACACCACTGCACTCCAGCCTGGGCAACAAGAGCGAAACTCCATCTCCAAAGAAAAGAAAAATGAAAATAATATCTGTCCCAAATACCTTCTAGGGGATATTTTTTTTAGGACCAAATGTACAACCACTTTCCAAAACTGTGAATCACCAAACAAATGACAAGTCTTCTTATCAGATCGTAAACTTGATTTCTTCTGAATATTTATTTCTATGTCCAACTACATTCCCATTGAATATTGTGAATAGTTTTCTTTCTGAGGTTTCCTACTAGGATATTTTATCTCAGTCTCCCTTTATCTATGCTATCAGAAAAAGAATAATGCGGTGAAGAGTTGTGTTTTGGCATGGGAAGTTTTTTATATATATATATA
>NW_016864041.1:0-308 GCF_001698545.2 Rhinopithecus bieti | reverse complement strand
AGGCTGGGCACGGTGGCTCACACCTGTAATCCCAGCACTTTGGGAGGCCGAGGTCGGTGGATCATTTGAGGTCATGAGTTCAAGACCAGCCTGGCCAACACGGTGAAACCCTGTCTCCACTAAAAATACAAAAATTAGCCGGGTGTGGTGGTACACGCCTGTAATCACAGCTACTTGGGAGGCTGAGGCAGGAGAATTGCTTGAACCTGGAAGGCAGAGGTTGCAGTGAGCTGAGATCGTGCCACTGTATTCCAGCCTAGGAGACCGAGAGAGACTCTGTCTCAAAAAAAAAAAAAAAAAAAAAAAAA
>NW_016864040.1:0-1417 GCF_001698545.2 Rhinopithecus bieti | reverse complement strand
AACCTGCTTATTCTTTTTTTTTTTTTTTTTGAGACGGAGGTTGGCTTTTGCGCCCAGGGTGGGGGTCGGGGGCCGGTTTTGCGCTCACTGCAAGCTCCGCCTCGCAGGTTTACGCCATTCTCCTGCCTCCGCCTCCCAAGTAGCTGGGACTACAGGCGTCCGCCTCGTCGCCCGGCTAGTTTTCTTTTTGTATTCTTTAGTAGAGACGGGGTTTCACCGTTATTAGCCAGGATGGTTTCGATCTCCTGACCTTGTGATCCGCCCGTCTCGGCCTCCCAAAGTGCTGGGATTACAGGCTTGAGCCACCGCGCCCGGCCAAAACCTGCTTATTCTTAAACCTGCTCCAATCAGCTTTAACCCTCCACCAATTCACCAAAACTTCTCTCATCAAGTTCACCAATGACCTTCAGGTTGCTACATCTAGGAGGTGAGGTGAGAGAATCGCTGGAGCCTGAGGAAGTCAAGGCTGCAGTGAGATGTGATCATGCCACTGCACTCCAGCCTGGG
This sequence comes from Rhinopithecus bieti, assembly GCF_001698545.2. NCBI lineage: Eukaryota > Metazoa > Chordata > Mammalia > Primates > Cercopithecidae > Rhinopithecus > Rhinopithecus bieti. Next base: position 910 of record NW_016864040.1, on the reverse strand, counting down.
TGACAGAGTAAGTCCCTATCTCTAAAAAAAAAATTAAAAATAAATAAAATTAGCCTGGTGTGGTGGTGCACACCTGTACTCCCAGCTACTAGTTGTTCTGTTCTCCTAATTCTCATCTGACTTGACCTATCAACACCATTTAAGATGTTATCACTCGCTCTTCCTTCAAATACTTTCATTTTGCTTTCATGTCACCACCTTGCCTCAAGTCCTCTCCTTGGATTTCTGATCTATACTCATTCTTTTTTTGTTTTGTTTTAACCTTGAGCCAAAAGATATATTTTATTGTTAATTTATATATTTGACTTTTCAAAGTAAATGCAGTATGTATAAATTATATACAATTTAGAAAATGCAGGCTGGGGGCTGGGCAAGGTGACTCATGCCTGTAATCCCAGCACTTTGGGAGGCCGAGGCGGGTGGATCAAGAGGTCAGGAGTTCAAGACCAGCCTGGCCAACACGGTGAAACCCCATCTCTACTAAATGTACAAAAATTAGCTGGGCCTGGTGGCTCGTGCCTGTAGTCCCAGTTACTCGGGAGGATGAGGCAGGAGAGTTGCTTGAACCCGGGAGGCAGAGATTGCACTGAGCCGAGATAGCGCCACTCCAGCCTGGGTGACAGAGCAAGACTCCATCTCAAAAAAAAAAAAAAAAAAAGTTTTTAAAAATATTTAAAATATTTTATCTTGGTTCTGAAATTAATTTTTTTTTTTTTTTTTGAGACGGAGTTTTGTGCTTGTTGCCCAAGCTGGAGTGCAATGGCGCGATCTCAGCTCACCACAACCTCCGCCTCCTGGATTCAAGCAATTCTCCTGCCTTAGCCTCCCGAGTAGCTGGGATTACAGGCATGTGCCACCATGCCCGACTATGTAATTTTAGTAGAAACGGGGTTTCTCTATGTTGGTCAGG
>NW_016864039.1:0-1399 GCF_001698545.2 Rhinopithecus bieti | reverse complement strand
ATTATTAAAATAAACAAGAGCATTTTATAATGATAAAATATTTATTAGAAAATTTAGCCTTGAAATATATCTTAATAAATATACAAGAAAAAACTGATAAAAATAAAAGGAAAATTTGACACAACCATATCTATCTATAACCACAGTGGAAAAGTTTAACACATGTCTTTCAGTAATTGATTATGCAAGCTGATTAAAATTGTTAACAGGATAAAGATGATTTCAAGAACACAATAAACAAATCTGACCCATTTGGTGCAAAGACAGGAGTATTATTTTCAAGCTCATTGTGTGAAGCCAGTCTAAACAATCTCACAAGCATATTACAAGAAAAAACATACATAATACAATCTCTCATATTCATAGGTAAACAAAATATTAGCAAACCGAATATAGCAGTAACTAAAAGACTAAGACACCAAGACTAAAGTGGGCTTATTTCAGGAATGCACAGCTGATTACACTTTCAAAATTCAATCACTGACAAGCTGATCCTAAAATTCATATGGAAATGCAAGGAACCCAAAATAGCCAAAACAATCTTGAAAATGAACAAAGCTAGAGGACTTCTACTTCCTGGTTGTAAAATTTACTACAAAGTGATAATAATCAAGACAGTGTAGCACTACTAGCATAATGACAACCAGCTAGGTCAATGGAACAGAACTGAGAAGTCCAGAAACAAGCCCTTACATTTACAGTCAATTGAGTTTTGACAAGCGTGCTAAGAGGATTCAATAGGAAAAGAGTAACTTTTTCAACAAATAGTGCTGAGACAACTAGATGTCCATATAAAAGAATGAAATTAAACCCCCACCTCAGCTGCATGAAAATTAACTTGAAATGGAACAAAGATTAAAACATAACAGCTAAAACTATAAAACTTCAAGGGGAAAACACAAGAGGAAATCTTTGTAATTTTGGGTTATGGTATGGTTTCAGATAACACTAAAAGCAAAAACATGAAGTCTTTGCACATGCCTATGTCCTGAATGGTATTGCCTAGGTTTTCCTCTAAGGTTTTTATGGTTTTAGGTCTTATGTTTAAGTCTTTAATCCATCTTGAGTTAATTTTTGGATGAGGTGTAAGGAAGGGGTCCTGTTTCAGTTTTCTGCTAGCCAGTTTTCCCAACACCATTTATTAAACACGGAATCAATAGGGAATCCTTTCCCCATTTCTTGTTTTGGTCAGGTTTGTCAAAGATCAGATGGTTGTAGATGTGTAGTATTATTTCTGAGGCCTGTGTTCTGATCTATATATCTGTTTTGGTACCAGTACCATGCTGCTTTGGTTACTGTAGCCTTGTAGAATAGTTTGAAGTCAGGTAGTACGATGCCTCCAGCTTTGTTCTTTTTGCCTAGGATTGTCTTGGCTATGTGGACTCTTTTTTGGTTTCAT
>NW_016864038.1:0-1172 GCF_001698545.2 Rhinopithecus bieti | reverse complement strand
TAAAAAATAAAGATTAAACTAATTTTATTATTTTCTAATTTTAAAAGTTATATTTCAAAATAATAATAATTATAAAATACAAAGCAGTAAAGGAAGTTTTCATGTAATAATCCCTAAATAAAAAACAAAACTGTTAGAATTTTATATTTATAACTGTCAGTATCATTGTCATACACATATGTCTGCTTATGTATGCATATTAAACATAAAATAAATTTCAATTCATTCTTACAGACATTAATCTAAATTTGTAAGACTGGATGTATGCCCAAATTATCAATCTTTGTGTATGTGTATATGTATGCATATATAAATATATGTATTTATGTTTAATATACATACACACATATATGCATACATACATATGCATATATATGTGTATATATATAATTTTTAAAATGCTGCATAAAGCTGTCTTGAAATTAGAACATTTTTAAAGCATTGTATCTTGTCAATCAGTAAATATCACCATAAGCATTTGTAATGAATGCACAGTGTTAAAAAATTTTGGATATATTGATTATTGTTTAGCATAATAAATAGTTCAGTATATGCTACATATGTTTTAATTGCTGTGATATTTCCACTTATTTATACTCTCTCTGTGTATATATTTAAAAATGTTAGACTGTTAAAAATTAGCGGTTTGGCCGGGCACAGTGGCTCACGCCTGAAATCCCAGAACTTTGGGTGACCGAGGCGGGCGGATCACCTGAAGTCAGGAGTTCCAGACCAACCTGGCCAACATGGTGAAAACCCGTCTCTACTAAAAGTACAAAAATTAGCCGGGCATGGTGGCACCTGCCTGTAGTCCCAGCTTCTCATGAGGCTGAGGCAGGAGAACTGCTTGAACCCCGGAGGCGGAGATTGCCAGCCTGGGGGACAAGAGTGAGACTTCCTCTCAAAAAAAAAAAAAAAAAAAAAAAAAAAAAAAAAAAAAAAAATTAGCGGCTCATGCTTATAATCCCAGCATTCTGGGAGGCCAAGGCGGGTGGATCATGAGGTCAGGAGATCGAGACCATCCTGGCCAACATGGTGAAACCCTGTCTCTACTAAAAATACAAAAAAAAGAAAAAAAAAAAAAAAAAAAAAAAAAAGCCAGGCGTGGTAGCGGGCGCATATAGTACCAGCTACTGTAGAGGCTGAGGTAGGAGAATCGCTTGAACCCAGAA
>NW_016864037.1:0-822 GCF_001698545.2 Rhinopithecus bieti | reverse complement strand
TTTTTTTGAGATGGGGTCTCACTCTGTCATCCAGGTTGGAGTGCAACAGCTCAATCTCAGCTCACTGCAGCCTCCACCTCCCCGGCTCAAGCGATCCTCCCACCTCAACCTCCCAAGTAGCTGGGACTACAGGAGTGTGCAATCATGCTCAGATATTTTTTTTTCTTTTTTTATTTTTTGTAGAGATGGCATTTTGCCATGTTGCCCAGGCTGGTCTCAAATTCCTGGGCTCAAGCAGTCCTCCCACCTCGGCCTCCCAAAGTGCTGGGATTATAGGTGTGAGCCACAGCACCCAGCCCCAGTCTCTTTATGATTTTAGGAAAGTTTTCTTGAGTGTTAGCTTTTTGAATTTAAATTACTTTTAAATTTCCATCTTTATTTTTTTCTGTGGCTCTGCTATCATACATATGTTGAATATTCTTTGCTTACTTTCTATATTGACCACTTCCTTTGGAATCCTTCATTTCTCTTTAATGTATTGAAACTTTAATTTTAACTTCTATGTAAGGAATTATCTGTTGAATTTATTTACTGCTCTGTACCTTCTATTTTAGTTTCTATTTCTGAAATAATCCTAATTCTGAATTCTCCTACATCCTTTCTAAGATTTTCTAATTCTGACTTGTATAGTTCTTTTCTACCTAATGTTGTTTTGTTAGCCTTTTAGCACATTTTGAAATAGTAAGTCATACTTTTCAACAGTTTCAAAAACATGTCTTTCTGATATGCTTTTATTGTTATTCTGCCTTTTTTCCTTAGAACTTAGTGTTGATTTTGAGCACAATCTTACATATATATAAAATATATATTATATATAATATC
>NW_016864036.1:0-1904 GCF_001698545.2 Rhinopithecus bieti | reverse complement strand
AGCTCTCTGATCCATGCCAGTGTGGGGTATGCCTGGGAAAGGTGGCCGTGCACCTGACTGGCAGAGCTCTCTGATCAGTGTCAGTGTGGGGTATGCCTGGGAAAAGTGGCCGTGCACCTGGCTGGCAGAGCTCTCTGATCAATGTCAGTGTGGGGTATGTGTGGGGAATGGGGCACATGAAATGATCAATTCCTTCATATGTGAAGTCAGGAAAGGATTCTGGAACCAGGGAGTTCTAGACATTATGTGGAGTTATAGAAACACAGTGGAAAGGGTGGTGTTAGATGCTGTTCCTGCCTCAGGTGAGTCTGACTGGGTCTCAGTCTTTTCTGATAGAGAAGAAGAATGGCTAATGCCTTTTCTGGACATTTCATATGAATGGAGTCATATATGATGTGGTCTTTTGCATCTGTGTCTGGCTTCTTTCACTCAGCATCGTGTTTTCATGGTTCATCCGTGGTGTACCTTGTGTCAGTGCTGCATTACTTTATTTATTTATTTATATTGAGACAGAGTCTCTCTCTGTTGCCCAGACTGGAGTGCAGTGGCGCCATCTCGGCTCACTGCAAGCTCCGCCTAGCAGGCTCAAGCGATTCTCCTCCCTCAGCCTCCCAAGTAGCTGGGATTATAGACGTCCGCCACCACGTCCAGCTAATTTTTGTATTTTTAGTAGAGACAGGGTTTCACCATGTTGGTCAGGCTGGTCTCGATCTCTTGACCTCAGGTGATCCACCCACCTCAGCCTCCCAAAGTGCTGGGATTACAGGTGTGAGCCACCGTGCCCAGCTTGCGTACAAGTTTTTATTGGACATGTTTCATTTCTCTTGTGCATATGCCTACAAGTGGCATTGCTGGGTCTTATGGTAACTCTGTGTTCAGCATATTTGAGGAATTGCCAGACTGTTTTCCAGAGAGGCTGCAGCATTTTACGTTCCACATTGTTTTATCTGCATGGAGAATCGTATAGTGTGGTGGTTAATGCAGGTTCCAGAACCTAACTGCCTGGGACACCTTGGACAAGTCCCCTCAACTCACTGCACCTCAGTTTCTTCACCTGTGAAATGCAGACCTTATTAGTCCTTATTGCATGTGGTCATGTGGAGGAAAGGAGTGGGTGTCTGCAGAGTCCTTGGTAAGGCTGTGCGCGTGTCACCTGCAATTCTGACTTACCCCGGGCATAGGTGCCTGCGTGCCTGGGTGCTCTGTCAGTGGTGTTTTCTGTGGATGTAGAGTTGTCCTTACAGGCCACTGCCTTTTTCAGTGCTTTCTAGTCTTCTGATTGCCCCTGGGAATAGGCCTCCCAGGCTATCAGTGCCTGGCACATCTGTGCATCTCTCTCCTCAGCTGGAGGGGCTTCCTGAGGGTAGTGCGCCAGCTGTGGGATCTGAGAGGCTGTGGGTGGGACTTGGAACAGTGCCAGCATGGAGAGGCATCTAAATCCAGGCACACAGCGGGACCCGGAGCCAGGCATCCAGGAGCCAGGACCTGTTTGGGTCTTTAAAAAAGCAGCGTGGAGAAGGTTAACCCAGCCCTTAGCTACGTGCCTAGTTCTCCTCTGCCCTGGTCTCCTACTCTATGATCAGCCATGTGGAAGGAGATGGTGTTCAGGCCAGGAGCCTGTGGGAAGTCTGCCAGTGCTGCAGGTGTGGCCCAGAGCCCCCAGGGCTTCGCCAGCCCATAGGCACAAAGGTGGGTCTGCTCCCTCTCCATAGAGGAGTATCTCGCTTGTCCCGCCAGCCAAGCCCTGGCTGAACAGTAGCTTCCCAATCTTGCTGCGCTGGGTGCTCTCCGAGGAGCATAGGGAGGCAGATTCAGAGAGCCAGACTTGCCTTTGCCCTCATCTCCAAAGGAGTTCTGGTATGTATGAGGTTTCATTCTTTAAAACACATATATATATATATATA
>NW_016864035.1:0-337 GCF_001698545.2 Rhinopithecus bieti | reverse complement strand
ACTTTCAATTATCCCTTCTTATGCACCACAAAAACATTGATACCGAAATGTTCCCTCAACAGGAATGTTTAACTCTATGAGATGAATGCACACATCACAAAGAGTTTCTCAGAAAACTTCTCTCCAGTTTTTACCTGAAGAATTGTCTTTTTTCACTTTATGCCTCTATGCACTACCAAATATCCCTCTGCAGATTCCACAAAAACTGCTGCAAACTTCTCCATGAAAAGAAAAGTGGAACTTTCTGTGATGAGTTAACCCATCACAAACCAGGTTTCTAAGAAAGCTTCATTTCTAGTTTAAACCTGAGTATATTTCCTTTATCACCATAGACTTC
>NW_016864034.1:0-1535 GCF_001698545.2 Rhinopithecus bieti | reverse complement strand
CAGTTTTTTGTATTTTTTTTTAGTAGAGATGGGGTTTCACCGTGTTAGCCAGGATGGTCTCAATCTCCCGACCTCGTGATCCGCCCGTCTCGGCCTCCCAAAGTGCTGGGATTACAGGCTTGAGCCACCGCGCCCGGCCTATTTATTTATTTTGAGATGGAGTCTCGCTGTGTCACCCAGGCTAGAGTGCAGTGGTGCAATCTCAGCTTACTGCAAACTCCGCCTCCCGGGTTCAAGCGATTCTTCTGCCTCAGCCCCCTGAGTAGCTGGGATTACAGGCTCCCTCCACCACACACAGATAATTTTTGTATTTTAAGTAGAGACCAGCTCAGGCTGGTCTCGAACTCCTGACCTCAAGTGATCCGCTCGCCTCGGCCTCCCAAAGTGCTGGGATTACCAGGGCCTGAGTTTAAATTCCAGCCCTGATGTTCATTTGTTGAGGGGCCTTGGGATGACCTATAGACTCCCTATGCCTCAGTTTCCCCATCTGTCACAGGCCCGCCTCTTACGGCTGCAATGGAGATTAAATGAATTAGTATGCATTCATGTTTAGCAGGGATCAGCGCACAGCACATACCTGAGCCAGTGCCAGCGCTTTCCCGGGGTGGGGTGAGCCTGATGAACCCTGCGTGTGACCTTGCCTGTCCCCAGGACATTCGCCCCGCTCTGGGAGGTCTTCCGCGTCTCCTCAGACAAGCTGGCGCTGTGCCACCTGGAACTGACACGGAAGTTACAGGATCTCATCAAGGACGTTCTCCGCTACGGTGAGGAACAGCTCAAGACCCACAAGAAGGTGTGTGTCGTGGGCGCCGCCCAGCGGCTGGGTGGGTGTGGAACACCAGCAGCTCACAGGACCCCAGATCTTCTGGGGCCTTAAAACCTGCGGATGCGCGCCTCGGATAATTCCGTTAATTCCACAATGTCAAGCCCAGGGTCTTAAGGACCTGAGCATTTTTGAATTTCAAACTTGCAAAATTCCAGACCAGGAGGTAGCACACTGTGGCCCGCGGGCCAAATCCAGCCCACGCCTCACCACCAGTGTTTGTACAAAGAAGGGTTTTTTTTTCGTTTGCTTGTTTTTGAGAGACAGGGTCTTGCTCTGTCACCCACGTGCAGTGGCATGATCAGAGCTACTTGCAGCCTCAAACACTTGGGCTCAAGTGAACCTCCTTCCTCAGCCCCCACAGAATAACTGGGACTACAGGTGCATGCCACCATGCCTGGCTAATTTTTAAAAAATGTTTGGGCCCAGTGCAATGACTCATGCCTATAATCCCAGCACTTTGGGAGGCTGAGGCGGCAGGATGGCTGGAGCCCAGGATCCTCCAGGAGTTTGAGACCAGCCTGGGCAACATAGGGAGACCCTGTCATTACCAAAAACAAAAAACTATCCAGGAATGGTGGCACATGCCAGTAGTCCCAGCTACTCAGGAGGCTGAGGTGGGAGGATCACTTGAGCATGGGAGGTCGAGGCTGCAGTGAGCCATGATCACGCCACTGCACTCCAGCCTGGGCAACAGAGAAAGAACCCATCT
>NW_016864033.1:0-245 GCF_001698545.2 Rhinopithecus bieti | reverse complement strand
TTTCTTCTTTCTTTCTTTCTTCTTTTCTTTTCTTCTTTCTCTTCTTTTTCTTCTCCTTCTCCTTCTCCTTCCTTCTCCTTCTCCTTCCTTCTCCTTCTCCTTCCTTCTCCTTCTCCTTCCTTCTCCTTCTCCTTCCTTCTCCTTCCTTCTCCTTCTCCTTCCTTCTCCTTCTCCTTCCTTCTCCTTCCTTCTCCTTCTCCTTCTCCTTCCTTCTCCTTCTCCTTCCTTCTCCTTCTCCTTCCTTC
>NW_016864032.1:0-246 GCF_001698545.2 Rhinopithecus bieti | reverse complement strand
TCAGGGAAAAGTCACCTTTTTTATAGAGCAAGAACGTCTCTTCTTTGTTCCTCCACAGTCATCTTCATTGCTTTTTCCTCCCTTCCTGCCTTCCTCCCTTCTTCCCCTTCTTTCCCTTCCTTCCCTTCCTCCCTTCCTTCCTTCTTTCCTTCCTTCCTTCCTCCCTTCCTCGCTTCCTCCCTTCCTGCCCTTCCTCCCCTTCTTTCCCTTCCTTCCCTTCCTCCCTTCCTCCCTTCCTCCCTTCCT
>NW_016864031.1:0-1269 GCF_001698545.2 Rhinopithecus bieti | reverse complement strand
GTATTTTTAGTAGAGACAGGGTTTCACCACGTTGGCCAGGCTGCTCTTGAACTCCTGACCTCAAGTGATCCACCCACCTCAGCCTCCCAAGGTGCTGGGATTACAGGCGTGAGCCAGAGCACTTGGCTTTTTTTTTTTTTTTTTTTTTTTTTTTGAGACAGGATCTCACTCTGTTCCCCAGACTGGAGTGCATTGGTGCTGTCATAGCTCACTGCAGCCCCAACCTCCCAGGTTCAAGCGACCCTCCCACTTCAGCCTCCCGAGTGGAGGAGACTACAAGCATGTACCACCTGCCCAGCTAATTTTTTTATTTTTTGTAGTTACAGGGTTGTGCCATGTTGCCTGGATGGTCTGGAACTCTGGGCCTCAAGCAGTCCTCCACCTCGGACTTTCAAAGTACTGGGATTGCAGGCGTGAACCACCGTGCCTGGCCCATTTTTAACTCTGTGTAGATGTCCTAATTTGCTTGTTTCTGGTTGTATCATATTTTTTTCCTCCCCTTTTCTATTCTGTCGAGTTGTCATCGTTATTCTGGTTTATTATCTCCTTTTCTCTGAGAATGGTTTGAATGTGTGGATATATCGTGAATCTATGTTCTCAGTGGGCAGTCTCTTATTGTAGTGGTGATTTTCTTCATTTTTACTCAAGACAGCATTTTGCTCATCTCGTTGAAGGGGGTTAGTTTTCGCTTGTTGTTGAGAGTGGTTTCTCCCTGCCCTTCTTTCTGGTGTTATGATGATCATCTTCCATAAATGACCCATTGATTCTTAGGGAGAAGAAGACACACACTCTACTTCAAAGGGGTGACTTCCAGAGTGTGTCTTTCCGTCCCTTCTTATTTGTTATACTCTTATCTTCCACCCAAGTGCCACTGGCTCTTCAGGCCTGTACTGTGTCACTTGTTCAGGATTCTATTAGGTTGGTGCAAAAGTAATTGCAGTTTTTGCCATTGAAAGTAATGGAAAAAACTGCAATTACTTTTGCACCAACTGGCTGGGCACGGTAGCTCACGCCTGTAATCCCAGCACTTTGGGAAGCCGAGGTGGGTGGATCACTTGAGGTCAGGAGTTCAAGACCAGCCTGACCAACATGGTAAAACCCCATCTCTACTAAAAATACAAACATTAGCCAGGCGTGGTGGCATACGCCCGTAATCCTAGCTACTTAGGAGGCTGAGGCAGGAGAAGCTCTTGAACCCGGGAGGCAGAGGTTAAAGTGAGCTAAGATCATGCCACTGCACTCCAGCCTGGGTGACAGAGCGAGACTCTG
>NW_016864030.1:0-1171 GCF_001698545.2 Rhinopithecus bieti | reverse complement strand
ACTCCGTCTCAAAAAAAAAAAAAAGAAAAAAAAAGAAATTTAATTTACTCACAGTTTCACATAGCTGGGGAGACCTCAGGAAACTTACAATCATGGCGGAAGGCACCTCTTCACAGGGCAGCAGGAGAGAGAATGAGTGCAAGCAGGGGAAATGCCAGATGGTTATAAAACCATCAAGTCTTGTGAGACTGACTATCCCCAGAACAGCATGGGAGAAACCACCATGATCTGATTACCTCCACCTGGACATGTGGGGATTAAAGTTCAAGATGAGATTTTGGGTGGGGACATAGCCAAATCACATCAATCCCATTGAACGGATACATATTTTATTTATCCTTTCATCAGTTGATGGACATTAGGGTTGTTTCTACTTTTTGGCTATTATGAATTATGCTTTTATGAATATTGGTGTACAAGTTTTTGTATCTATCAATCAATCTATCTATCTTCATTTCTCTTGGGTATATTTCTAGGAGTGGAGTTTCTGGGTCATATAGTAACTTATGTTTAACCTTTTAAGGAGCTGTTAGAATGTTTTCCAAAGTGACTGCACCATATTACCTTCCTGCCAGTTGTATATGAGAATTCCAATTTCTCCACATCCTCATCAACTCTTATTACTATCCGTCCTTTTGATTAGTCAGTCTAGTGGCTGTGAAGTGGCATCTCACTATGGTTTCAATTTGCATTTCCCTGATGTATACTGATGTTGATCATCTTTTTTTTTTTTTTTTTGAGATGGAGTCTCATGGAGTCTCGCTCTGTCGCCCAGGCTGGACTGCAGCGGTGCGATCTCGGCTCACTGCAAGCTCCACCTCCTGGGTTCACACCATTCTCCTGCCTCAGCCTCCCAAGTAGCTGGGACTACAGGCGCCCGCCACCACACCCGGCTAATTTCTTGTATTTTTAGTAGAGACAGGGTTTCACTGTGTTAGCCAGGATGGTCTTGATCTACTGACCTCGTGATCCGCCCGCCTCAGCCTCCCAAAGTGCTGGGATTACAGGCGTGAGCTACCACACCTGGCTGATCATCTTTTTATATGTGTGTTGGCCATCTGCATGTGCATATTTTCTTCGGAGAAATGTCTATTCCAATTGTTTGCCAAGTTTAAAATTGGGTTGTCTTTTTATTATTGACTTATAAGAGTTCTTTATATATATATATTCT
>NW_016864029.1:6013-7952 GCF_001698545.2 Rhinopithecus bieti | reverse complement strand
TAAAATAGACAAAGACTAAAAGTCAAAATAAGGTTACACATCAAGAAAAAACAAGAGTACAGCATCAAGTTATACTGGAGAAAATCATTGCTTTTATATAACTCTAAGATGAACTATTTCAGCAACTGGCCATAACAACAGTTAAAACCAGGGGATAGAAAAATCACAGAAGCTGACAAAAAAGCTAAAGAAGAGAGTTATCCTCCTCTCCTTTTAATGAGAAAATGGATTATAAGCATTTGCCAGCTAATGAAATACAACAAAAGGAGTATATTTATTAAACAAAGTCTATAAGGTGGTGGAAAAACAGAATGACAAGATAATCATTTTGAACTTTACAGCAGAAAACAGATAAGACAATACCAAAGATTGGAGGTGGTTTAGAGGCCCCCTAGAGTGGACCTCTAACTCACAATACCTCTCTAGAGTAGGCCTTTAAGCCATAATATCCAATGTCAAAAACCCCAGAGCAGATGGGGATGACCAACACTGAAGGTGGGCCTCTAACTCACACTTCTAGAATGAACACTCTCACAATCAGGTGTCCTGCCTTCTACAATTGCCAAATGCAGTTAATGGGGAGCTAAAGCAAAAGCTGCAAATGAAACCTATATTTCAGTGTGGAAGGTAAATTAAAATAAAATTTCCAATCAAAAAATTAAAATAGTGTTAGAGGAGAAATGACTGAGAGAAGGGGTGACAAGGACGAAGCTGATCCATTGTGCTTTTGTTCAGGGCACTCAAATGGCGGGGAATTTTGAATTGACTACCTTGCCAAGGTCTTATTTCCAGGTTCACCCAATGTTGAAGGGGGGACAGATGGAACACCTACCCATCCACAGGAGCCAAAATGATACTGACCAGTCTTCAATGTGGGGCTTGGGTGAAGGTCTCCACCCAAGCTTTACAGCTTGGGCTGGCTCAGCTGTCATGAGAGGACTGGCACATGATCCTGTAACCAGCCAGCCAGAATGGTGGGTCTTTTTATATGAGGTGGCACTGTGGCTGCTTGCGCATCTATCTGCTCAGATCTGCTTCCACCACGTGCCAGGAAAGATGATGGCTCTGAGAAGAGCCTTTGGCTAGAGTTACAGCTCTACAGTGTTATGCCTTATCAATCATAATCTTGCTGCCTCACCACCTCACGATCTCACCAATCATTGCCTTTCACCTTCTCTCCATCCAACTGTTTCACCAATTGCCACCTCTTGCCATCTCACCATCTCATTGTCTCACTGATTGCCAATTGTCAACTTGTCACCTCGTCAATCACCAACTGCCATTTTACCATTTTGTTTCATCTCTTTATGATCACCAAGATAATATAGGACAAGTGAGCCCCAAAATTGAGACTTAGCCTGGGAAGGTTCTTGGCTTCCCTCAGGAAAGAATACAAGGGTGAATCAGTGGTGAGAGAGGGCAACTTTTATTGAACCAGTGCTGCTCCTTGCAGAGCATGGCTAACCCATAGCCAGTGTGCCCAGAGTTGGCAGCATATGGGCTGTTGGCAGTTAGTTGCATTTATATCCACTTTTACTTACATGAGAATTAAGAAGCAGATAATTCAGAACTTTCTAGAAAAAGGGCGCAGAGTTTCTGAAGTCATGTAAGATAACTTCTGGGCCATTGTCATGGCCCATTGCAATGGCATTTGTAAACTGTCATTGTGCCAATGGGAGTGTCATTATGCTAACGAGCAGTGAGGGCGACTAGATATCACTTCCATTGACTTCTGCAGGTTTGGGACAGCTTCCTCACTTCACCCTGAGAATCAACCAGATTCTGCTTAAATTAGCAGGATCATTACTGGAAAACAAGTCCTGCCAGCCTCCTACCTTACTGTTTGTAAATTAAATTAGATAAATTTGTATGCTTTTCTCCTGATAATCTGTCTTACGTTAGTTTAACGCTTAGTCCCAGTTAAAAAAAAAAAAAAAAA
>NW_016864029.1:0-2550 GCF_001698545.2 Rhinopithecus bieti | reverse complement strand
TAATACAAATTTTTGTTTTACTTTTGAATAAACTACTGAACAAAGAAAAAAAGACAAGGGACAGATTGTTTTGAAAGCTAAATTGTCCCTCTCTCAATGAGTGATGACTTATGCCTTTTTAAGGTTTCTGAGTCATCATTTTGGCCAACTGAATGACTTATGGTGACCTGGAATTCTATTTCATAATATCAAGTGTTTCAAACCTTTAACATATTTTATAGGCTTTCCAAAATAAAATTTCAGCTTCAAAATAGTCTCTTCTGACTTCTAACTTTGGGATACTACGGAGGATCCCTGAAGCATACAAAAAAGAGGTAAACAGGATTATTTAACATGTTAAGTTATATGAGAAGCATTGTCAAAACAAAAAAATCATGTTTCACCCCCTTTAGGTTATATTTTAGTGAATGACATTAACATATGTTATAAAATTGTATGGGATTGCTAAAGTTCTAATATGCCTAAGTATATATTATCAATCATAATTATAGTTATTAAGTTATTGTAGGCCACAGAAATAACCAAATTTCCTTGTGAATTGTGTTTTTAACCATAACCATTTAACGTCATTTCCACATTAATTGCTTAATGCTGACACAGTTTCTGAAAACTTCACAAACACACAAAATCCTAGAATATAGTGTCTTCTAGGAGGTTCATGAAAAGATGGAAAGGACCCTGAAAGCACTCTTGAATACAGGTTTCTAATAACTCTGAAATCATTATCATTTGGACCGGGTAAGAATTCCTGAAACTTTAATGAAAAGAACATTGTCAGGAGGCTTTCATCCTTCTAGATGGACATCATTTGTTAGGTCATTTTTCTATAATTTGGATTCAGAGATGCAATAATTAGAAATGTACCTCCCATGATGGGCTCAATTGCAGATCCTACTGGAAAGGCTATGGTTACACAACAAACTTTAAATTCTCTTGGGAAACTTCTGCTAAATAATAAAATTCTTCTAGATTACTTTCTGGCTAAACAGAAGTATCTGTGCAGCTGCTGGCCCTTGTGGACTATGGAAAAACATATGACATCAGGTATTATAGAGATCCAGTTGTAGGGGATTAGCGAAGATACTGCTTAGTTAAGAGAGTAGATTAGGCTGGGCGTGGTGGCTCACGCCTGTAATCCCAGCACTTTGGGAGGCCGAGGTGGGCAAATCACGAGGTCAGGAGATCGAGACCATCCTGGTTAACACGGTGAAACCCTGTCTCTACTAAAAATACAAACGAATAGCTGGGTGTAGTGGCTGGCGTCTGTAGTCCCAGCTACTTGGGAGGCTGAGGCAGGAGAATGGCATGAACCTGGGAGGCGGAGCTTGCAGTGAGCCAGGATCGCGCCACTGCACTCCAGCCTGGGCAACAGAGCGAGACTCCATCTCAAAAAAGAAAAAAAAAAAAAAATTAGACTCTATCAGGCTCTTTCTTTTGTCTGTTTGATTTTAGGTGGTTTAATTTATGGGGACCCTGGGTTAGAAGCATACTCCAAACTCTTGATATTATCTTCCTGAGAGTCATAATAGTAGTCTCCCTGGTGTGTTGTATTTCCTCAGACATTTTAAATGTTTGCATGTAACCATCTATAGAATGTCAAATGGTCTCTCTTCAACTGACCTGACAAAAGCTAAAAGAAATGTGTGACAATAAGGACATCATAACCTATGAATGACATGCTGAGACTGGAACCCGAAAATGATGGTAAATGAGATTGGCACTAAGGCATTAATTTTTGGTCACACTTTCACCTAAGTGAGAACCTGACCAAAAAGGGGGAATTTATTTAAACAAAATTATGGAAGGTTATTGTTTTGGACTGAGCTCATGCACTAGGCCCCAACAGACAAAACCAAACAAAAATGGAATCCCTCATGCTAAATGTGACATAATCAAACTAAGACTTTAAGGAAAAGCATAGTTCTGGAACAGACATGGTTTTGTTTTCTCCTATAAACAGTGTTTTCCAGCATAAGGAGGTAACCTCTACTCAGTCCTTGTTCCACCTTGCAAAACCCATTGTTTTACTTTTCCCGGTGAGTTTCCAGATCAAATAAGTACATTTACAATCTTGATAGTGACATCAATGACTAAGGTTTCGGTCAATCTCACAAAATTGAGAAAATTACAGAATGGGGAAATTGTTAAATCAAGTTTAGCCTAAAGCTACCTTCTGACATATTTAAGTTTGGCTCAAAGGCTTTTCTGTACATCATGAACTATATCAAGTGGAG
The DNA here is from genome assembly GCF_001698545.2 of Rhinopithecus bieti. Taxonomy (NCBI): domain Eukaryota; kingdom Metazoa; phylum Chordata; class Mammalia; order Primates; family Cercopithecidae; genus Rhinopithecus; species Rhinopithecus bieti. Next base: position 316 of record NW_016864029.1, on the reverse strand, counting down.
GTCTAAAGAGACCATATTACATTTGTGCCAATCAAATGCTGCCAGTTGTTCAAACCATGTTCAAATAAGGTAAATGCTGAGCTGTAACCTATCCAGCTCTTTCTGTACCTCACTTTCGTTTTCTGTACTTCACTTTCCTTTTCCTCTCCATAAATCTTCTTCCACCACATGGCGACACTGGAGTCTCTGAGCCTACTGTGACTTAGAAGTCTGCCTGATTTGTGAATCATTCATTGCTCAATTAAACTCCTTTAAATTTAATCCAGTTGAAGTTTTTTTTTTGTCACTAGTAAAAAATATATCTCTATTCTGCATA
>NW_016864028.1:0-1534 GCF_001698545.2 Rhinopithecus bieti | reverse complement strand
TTTGGCCTATGGGAATCATAGAAAACAATTAAAATGAGAAAGTATAGAATCCATTGCCTTAGAATAAAGTCTGAAGTCTTTTATATAACATGTACAGAGCTTCATGACTTGACCTCTCTGTTGAATTTTCTGGCCTGCATACTAACATCTTCTCTGCCCATTGCAAGCTCAAGAACAAGTATGCCTTCCTCCAAACCCTACTTCAAAACACACACACAAACCTACTTAAAATATTTTCTTGGAATCTTTCCTTAATCTTGCAAGACCAGCTCAACGCCCTTTCTTTGCACTATTACTCCATTTTATACTTTTTTTCAACACTCCTCATACTACGTGTCGATTTGGCCGCTTTTAGTCTCTCTCTCCCTCACTACCCTACAAGTGCTCCTGAAGGGCAAAGATGAATAATCCCTTGGTGTCATCAGAGGCTAACACAGTGCATGCATATTAGTAAGGACTCAATAAGTATTTGTTGGATTAATGCACAGGTGAGCACGTTTACCTCAAACTGTTTACCAGCATGGAGACTTGTTTCTTTCATATCATTTGTATTTACCTCCTTCTTTCTCATACAAACCACACTTCCCCATGAATGTGATGTAGAACTAGGTGAGCTGGGTGTCATGCTAGAGTTGCAGAGAGACTGTCACAAGTGAGGATGGAGGCTGCACCTTGCTGACTTTCTCTGAACAATAAACCTGCAATTTGAGGAAAAGCAAAGTTACCTGAACTCCCCACCCCCACCACACACACAGACACACACACACACACACACACACACACACACACACACACACACAGAGTCTGCCTTGAAATGCTGCTGATTGCCATGGATGTGCTTGGGTGAGAAGCAATCCCTGAGGGACAAATGTCCCCTGAGCATTACACATCAAAGACAACCTGGCGAGCACGGTGCAGCAGGAACTAGAAGATGAGATGTCACAGACTGCTCCCATCACCTGGGCTGATTAATACATTAGACTCTTGCGAATCGTGGGACGTGCACTGTGTACATGAATCAATGTATGCTGATAGCTTAAAGAGACCTTGCCGGTATGGTGTCACATGTTCCTCAGGGCATCAAAAGTCTTTCTGTCTCTGGTCCTCTTTCTTTAGCTTCCTCCTAAAAAGTGTCTTCCGAGTCTAAGAATGGAACAAACGCTACCTTTATAGGGCACCTATGCTACAAAGCCCACTAGCCAATCATCCCCACTGCAGTTGTTGGAAGTTCCAGTAAGACATCTCAGAGTCCCTGTTGCTGGATTTGCAGGGGTGGATACTTCAGGTATTTCTTTTAGCTACTAGTCCTCAAGCATTTGCTCTGTGCTAAAGACTATCTTTTTTTTTTTTTTAATTTTGAGACAGAGTCTCGCTCTATCACCCAAGCTGGAGTGCAGTGGCATGATCTCGGCTCACTGCAACACCTGCCTTCTGGGTTCAAGGGATTCTCCTGTCTCAGCCTCCCAAGTAGCTGGGATTACAGGTGCCCACTACCGCGCCCGGCTAATTTTCGTAATTTTAGTAGAGATGAGGT
>NW_016864027.1:0-1034 GCF_001698545.2 Rhinopithecus bieti | reverse complement strand
TTCTGTTGCTAAGGCTGGAGTGCAGTGGTGCGATCTTGGCTCACTGCAACCTCTGCCTCCTGGTTTCAAGTGATTCTCCTGTCTCAGCCTCCTGAATAGCTGGGATTACAGGTGCCCACCACCATGCCCAGATAATTTTTTGTATTTTTAGTAGAGATGGGATTTCACCATATGAGCCAGGCTGGTCTCAAACTCCTGACCTCTAGTGATCCGCCCGCCTCGGCCTCCCAAAGTGCTAGGATAACAGACGTGAGCCCCACTGTGCCTGACCCTTTTTTCTTTCCATACTGCTTGTTTTCTTCTTTATAGCTGGCTCACATTTCCTTTCCAATTTAAAGGAGTGTGTTTAACATTCCATCTTAAGACAATGCAATAGCCATGAAGTCTTTATGGCAGTAAGGTAAGAAGGAAGTTAATCTATAATGAAAATCAGCAGTGAAGAGGGAAGCAATCTTCCCTGGCACCCTTCAGTAATTTATATCACATGTTAGAAAACAATGCATGTAAGGAAGAAGGCCAATCTATAATCAGAGAAACAAAGGTTACAACTCCCTAGTTTACAGGTGCCTCTCATGTGACTTAGGCTCCATACTCACTTTTTTAAAATTTCATTTATTTATTTTTTGAGATGGAGTTTCGCTCTTGTTTTCCAGGCTGGAGTGCAATGGCATGATCTCAGCTCACTGCAACCTCTGCCTCCCTGGTTCAAGTGATTCTCCTGCCTCAGCCTCCCGTGTAGCTGGGATTACAGACATGTGCCACCACACCCGGCTAATTTTGTATTTTTAGTAGAGATGGGGTTTTTCCATGTTGGTCAGGCTGGTCTCGAACTCCTGATCTCGGGTGATCCATCCGCCTTAGCCTCCCAAAGTGCTGGGATTACAGGTATGAGCCATGGTGCCTGGCCAATACTCACATTTTTTTAAGGCTCAAAATAATTTGGAGTTCCAACAACTTACATTTTAAATTACTTATTTTCACAGAAAGAATCTTTGTCAGTTGTCACTCACTGATTCCTCCAAAGACCATAGCCC
>NW_016864026.1:0-1330 GCF_001698545.2 Rhinopithecus bieti | reverse complement strand
ATCATCCAAATGATAAAACTTTTATTAAAATAGCTACAAAAGTAATTAAGAAGGAGGTAGAACACATCTCTATTTCTAGCTTTCTTCCTATTTATAAGAGAAGGTAGAAGTAATAAATTTTGACAATTATGTGTCGAACATTCAAAGGAATCAACTAAAGTAGCATGAGAATTGATAAGAAAATGTAACAAGGCAATAAATAAAAGTATCATAAATAATTCATTTAAAAAATCATGTTGGAAACAATATTGACAGACTAAGTCAAACTGCCGGATGATCCTTTACCAATATAGGAGTTTCTTTCATAGTAGGTGCTTCTTTATATTCAATATGATGTGTAAATTTGCATTTGTGTGGTTATTTGACTACTGTTTTTCTCCACAGCTGGTGGTAAACCACAAGGACAGGGACTATCTACAAGTAAATAAAGAAATCCCAGGGCTTATTAGAGTGCCTGCTACACAGTGAACATTCAATGTATTTTGGAGAATGAATGAACAATGAATAGAATCAACGCAAATGAATAAATCAATGAATTACTGACAATCTGTAGTAGACAGATCAAGACTGCAGTCCCTAGCATCATGAAAGCTAGCTATTTCAGACAGTATATATTCATCTTCCCCATTATGGGATGACAATTTCCATAAACTGGTCAGAAACATAGCTTGAATAGCCTCTGAGTGTCCATGACCTCTAAAATGTTAAACATGTAAGTCTGTTTTCATGGGAAATATATATATTAATTATGAATGAAAATTATAATAAAAGACTTACAGTGAAAAGCAAAACAAAAAGAAAACAAGTGTAGTACTTGAACATATTTATTTCTGAACTGCACAAATACTCAGTATCTTTGACTTCCACAGTATGTTCATAAATCAACATTCCATTGCATATCATTTGGTTGGACCAAATAATGGAGATAAAATAAAATAGCTCGGGCTATGTTCCCAAAAGACATATAGTTTTGAATGGCACACAACATTTACTTTGGTGACAGCAGTAAATGTAACTTCCATAAGATTTATAAAAATGCTATAATTTAGAAATTACTAAAATTAAGAAATAAGATTTATCCACCTGATTTTTTCATGATCTTTTTTTTAAACTTTCATGATTTTTTTATCTAAACAATTTCAAAGTTGTTATATTTACTTCACAAGAAGCCTGTATTTTATCAAGATAAAAGTTGACTGGTATTAATCAATAGTAACCTTTCAATCAATTGAATAATTCTCATTGTCCCTTACTAGAAATTCTTCAGCTAAAATATATTTTATTTTCAGGTTATTCTTGAAGAGTTGACATTTTCTACCTTTTAATTAAT
>NW_016864025.1:0-1330 GCF_001698545.2 Rhinopithecus bieti | reverse complement strand
AATAAAATAAAATAAAATAAAATAAAATAAAGAAATATGTTCATTATCAGGTTGATCCCAGATACCATCAATTCTATCACCATGTGTCTCCTATTTATCCCATTTATCTTCATTTCTATTGCCACCATTCTTTTTCTGGCTGTCATTTACACTTGGATAACTTATTACAATCTCTGTACTTGCCTGTCTACTTCCAGATTCTTCCCATTCAGCCAATTCATCTTCCCCTAGTAACTCTCAGCCAGTTTTACTCAATCCTCAAAACCCTAGTGGATTTTCAAGACCATTTCCTTCCTTAATTCAAGGCTTCTACAACTCACCCATAATTTTCCCCTGAACTTTAGGCCTCCCTATTTCTCTTAATGAGTTCTTTGTCGATGTCAGCCAGTTTATTTGTTAGGGAACTCCTTGCCCCACTGACTTTTGTTCTAATATTCTCCTTATTTGTCATGCTCTTATTCCTTTTTAAAACATATCCATATTTTACTTGTCCTTTTACACAGTGTATCCCAAGGTATGGATAACATGATTTCAGGTAGTAAACAGTTTTAAAAAGCTTCTTAGATTAATAATTACATAGAAGAGTTTACATTAACCTGTATTCATTAAACATAAAGCAGAGTTTCTCAAATAGGGTTCTGTGAAACACTAGGGTTCCACAAGAGGTCACCAGAGGTTCTGCAAGAGATGATGCAGAGTGTCCAAGTTGCCCCATTAGCGATTTTGTTATAGATCTTTTAGTCCTTTAAAAAAGAATCATTATCATTGGGTTGAGTATTTTATCAGTTTTTGAAGCAGGATATGGGAGGACTGCCATGTTCATCTTCTTATGTATACAAGAAAGTGTTTCTTAAGAAGCACCAAGAACAAGGACAGAAATTGTCTCATTTCAGTTGGAAATAAAATGGATGTAAACTTATATCATACTCTACCCAGAATTGAGTAACTGGGCAACAACAACAACAAAAGGAATAAATTTCACATTCAGGAAATACATTTAATTATTATTTTTAGCTCCAAAATAACAATTAAAATCGAAATGCATTTATAGCTTAGTAAAGTGATCATGGAACCAGTATATTATAATTTTATAATTATCTATATGCTATTAGGTAAAAAAAATAATTTTTTTCAAAGTCTCATATTAATACATTTTTATATTCAAAATAATATTAAAGTGAATTCATAACCTTTATTTAAATTAAACCTAATAAACCTACCTTTAGAAAAATTTGATCCCATTGTGGCTTAAACTAGTTACTTAACAAAAACAAATTACGTTTACCTTATAAGATTTTCAAATTTATGAAAAGGAAATAATGAAATTAAT
>NW_016864024.1:0-757 GCF_001698545.2 Rhinopithecus bieti | reverse complement strand
AAAAAAAAAGAATTACAAAAATACCATGGCTGGAGGAGAAGAGGAAAGCCTCCCAGGGAGAATAGGCCCATATAATGTCTGTAGATGCCCCGCCCTCAAGGACCCAGAGCATAACTTCTCGCTCCTTTAGTGTGGGCTGTGCACAGCGAGGTCCTTCCAGAGAGCACTATGTGGAAGGGGGCAAGAGTCGCCTTGCAGTGAAGAAAACAGACACACCCAGACTCAGTCAGATGATCAAGGTCAACATCAACAACAATAAGCCAGTTTGACAGAATTTCCCCTTGATATGATGTATAAAAACTACATTTGACTTCTATGATCTTCCTGCCAGTAACCCATCACCCCATTGCAATCATGAGAAAAACATCAGACAAATCCCAAGAAGGGGACAATCTACAAAGTACCTGGCCAGTCCTCCCCACGGTCAAGGTCATCAAAAACGAGATTCTAAGAAACTGTCACAGCTCAGAGGAGTCTAAGGGGGCATGACGACTAAATGTCATTTGGGGCCCTCCATGGAATCCCAGAATGGAAAAGGGACATGAAGGCAAAACTGAGGAAATCTGAATAAAGCATGGCCTTTAATTTTTTTTTTTTTTTTTTTAATACAAAGGCAGGGTTTACTTGCACACTTACAGTGGGTGGGGTGCTTGTAATCTGTGTGGCCCCTTGGTGTTCCCTCATCATTCCAGGGACAGCAGCAAATGCCATTATTTGCCCTGTACGACACGAGGAAACTGAGGCTTAGCTAGGTCCA
>NW_016864023.1:0-7193 GCF_001698545.2 Rhinopithecus bieti | reverse complement strand
TAAAGACTTTCAGTCATCTTTCACCAAAACATTCTTTAAAAAAGTACACTTCTGGGCTGGGCATGGTGGCTCATGCCTGCAATCCCAACACTTTGGGAGACTGAGGCAGGAGGATCACTTGAAGCCAGGATTTTGAACTAGCCTGGGTAACATAGTGATACCCCATCTCCACACACACACACACACACACACACACACACACACACACACACACAAAATAAAAAGAGGAAAAAAGTACACTTTCTGATGTAAACCACACAGATGGGGCTGGTTTGGCACATCTGAGGTTGGGTGGACACTATCCAAAAAAAGAGCCAAATTTCTTCAAAGACTGTTCAACTGAAGTGGTTTCTACATTAACAATAAACCCAGTTTTCTATTGCACACCTTATCAATTTAAAAACAAAGGAATAGGTTCAGGCAATATTTCTTTGCTTTTAATATGTCCTTCTGTGTTTGTTGAGTGTTGTTATGGCCTAGACCTGAAATCTTGGTTTTCATCTTTTCCTGACAGTATCTATGTGGGGAAAGACTTTGTATTAGTTTCCTATGACTGCTGTAACAAATTACCACAAACTTGGTGGCTTAAAACAATGCACACTTATTTTCTTACAATTTTGGAGGCCAGAAATCCAAAATCAGTTTCACTGGCCTGAAATTCAGGTATTGGCAGAACTGTTATCCCCGGAAGCTCTAGGGGAGAATCTGTTTTCTTGCCTTCTGGCTTCAAGATCTGCGTTCCTTGTTTTGTGGGCGGGCCCTTCCTCCATCTACAGTACCTATATCTTGGCATCTTCAAATCTCTCTCTCTGTGCTGAGGTTGTCATATTGCCTTCTTTCTTCTGTGTCAAATCTCCCTCTGCTTCACTCTTAAAGGATGCATGTGATTGCATCTAAGGCTCACCTAAATAATCCAGGATAATCTCCCTATTTTAAGGGCTTTAATGTAATTATATCTGCACAGTCTCTTCTGCCATATAGCATGTACAAATTCCAGAAATTAAGACCTGGATATCTTTAGGGGCCATTAATCAGCATACCACAGACTCCAAATTTGGAGTTCAACATTTAGTTTACAACCTGTAAGTCTCAGTTTGCTAGCCAACTGTGGAATTATTTCTAGGACTCCAAAACTTTTATGGAAATAAATAACTTACAGGTATGACTCCTACCAATTACATATTCATGTACATGCCATTGTTATTAATAAAATGCAAGTTTCTTTTATAAAGAGATTCAAAAGACCTGCTTCAGACAAGTAATTTCCAAATAAAATGCTATTTGTATTCCATTCATTCCTTTTAACAAAAGCTGTCATTACAAAATGGTAACTTATATATAATACATAAACATATAAAGCATATAAATGTGAATAATGTATATAAAGAAGATCATCTGCTATGTAATAAGGGTTTAATAAATGTCAGCAATTAATATTGTGTTGGGTGTTCTGCAAGCTGAATGGAAGCATTTCAACAGTAAAATCTAGTAGCAATAGGCTTTTCTTACTTTGCAAGTAAAAGAACACAAAAAGATGGAATTTAGTCACTTTTGAAATTGTGGCTTATAATTTTTATTTAAAAGTTTGATACCTCTTATTATGAGACTGTTAGTGAATGCTTACAGATCACAAAAAAATAAGCCAAAGAATATTAAGGAGAAACTGAGAATCAGGCAGTCATGCATAGCTCAAAAGTTTGTCTAGGTTATATGTACACAGGGCTATACTTTTATATTTGATATTCAAACCATAGTTGTTTTTTGCCACTAAAATTGTTCTGCATTTATAGGAACCAATCAAATACATCAATATTTTATAGTGTTCTTTAAAGAGCACTGTAACTTCCAGGTATATCAGCATTTGAGCAAGTCTGAGGGCTGCTAATGCTAATGCTAGTACAAAATTTATTAATATAAAAGAGCTTACATTCATGATGAACTAAAATGGTGGTTTTCAATCCTGGCTATACACTAAGATCACCTGGGGAGCTTTTAAAAATCCCAATCTCTGGGTTGCATCTAAGACTAATTAAACTAGAATTTGTGAGGTGGGACCCAGGCATCAACATTTTTAAAGCCCCCCAGTTAATTTCACTGGGCAGCTGTGGCTAAGAACCCTGGACTAAAATAACACATGACATGAAAACCAACACAAGTAATGAAGTCTAAAGTTCCATGGTCAAGGTAAGGAATGCAATGTGAATTCAAAGAGAGAATATCTTGCTTAATTAGAGGAGGGAGGAGATGGAAAATGAACTGAGCCTTGAAAACTGGGCAATAAAGTGGGAAAGGTTAAAAGGGACAGTGACAGGCATATGAGGGGTAAAAATTAGCTCTGGAGTACGGGAAAATGGAAATATCTAAAAATTTTTATTATGGGATTTTAAAAAATGGGTGGTGCCTCATGTTCTTACTTATAAGTGGGAGCTGAACAATGAAGACACATGGACACAGGGAGGGGACCGATATACACTGAAGCCTGTCGGGATTGGCGGGGTACAGGAAGAGCATCAGGAAAAATAGCTAAAGCATGCTGGGTTTAACATCTAGGTTATGGGTTGATAGATGCAGCAAACTACCATGGCACACATTTACCTATGTAACAAACCTGCACATCCTGAACATGTACCCCAGAATTTTTAAAAAAAATAATAAAATTTTTAAAAAACTGGTGGTAAAAGGAAGATATTCACCAGCCCCTCCCCTTTTTTTTTCTGGTTTCTGGCCCACTCCCATCATATCCAGGTCTCAATATCTCCATATAGTGAGTTTAAATACTAGAATGAATTATTGAGGGAGGCACATTCTTCTATTTGGAAATAAAGGGATCAAACTAAAATACAGAAATACCTAGTAGGAAAGTGCCTAGACTCAGCATCTTTGAATCAAAAGGCAACGTTATAGCCTAAATATATATGTGCCTAAATCACATATATTTTTAATGAAGACTAACTCTTTTCTGCAGACACTATCCACCCACCTTCTTAGTGCTAGAGAACAAAACAGCCTACATTTAAGCAACTCAGAAAACTCCATGGAAAAATTATCAACTTACTTTTTTATAATCATTGCAAAACAACCTAGTTCTGGCAGTTGAAACAACATAAAACTTGTTTATTAAACATGGGATTTTTGATCATTGATAACACACTAGTTCTTTCAATTACAGGCATATCATAATGTCTTGATAGCACCTTCTCATGCAATGATTATGACCCAATGCTAAGCGATATGGGGTCCTGAAAGTAATGGAAAAGGAAAGATTTGTACATAGCCAGTGCTTATACAGAACTTAGTATATGTCAGGCACTCTTTTAAGTGCTTTGTATGCACTACTTTATTTACTCCTCACAAGAAACAAATACTATTTTTATACCCATTTTACAGACAAAGTCACTGCAGGGTACAGAGAAGATAGAAGATAAGCTACCAGCCGAAGTATACAGTTAAGTAAGTGGTGGAGCTGGAATTCAAGCTCAGATCATGTGGCTCCAGAGCCCACACTTTTAAAACCATTTTGCTATGATTCTTAATTATAACAACATTGATGAATTTTCTTCTTTAAATTATTTCCTGGAGAGAATGCCACTAAGCCTATATATTTATTTTATCAATTTTTTTATGCATTGAAGTGAAATTTTTTTTTCATTTTTATTTTTAATTTGCTTAAATTATTTGTTATCAAAATCAGTTAGTTTCTTAATAAAGGTTATACTGAAATTTATTTTGTATTATATAGCTTTACTTTTAAAAATGTTTTTAACTGTTGTGGATACATAGTAGGTGTATATATTTATGGGATACATGAGATGTTTTGATTTAGCCATGCAATGTGAAATAAGCACATCATGGAAAATGGGGTATCCATCCCTCAAGCATTTATCTCTTGTGTTACAAATAATCCAATTATACTCCTTTAGTCATTTTAAAATGAACAATTATTATTGTCTATAGTCACCCTGTTGTGCTATCAAATACTAGGCCTTGTTCATTCATTTTATTTTTTTGTACCCATTTACCATCCCCACCTCCCCACCAACCTCCTACTACCCTTCTTGGCCTCTGGTAGCCATCCTTCTACTCTCTATCTCCATGGGTTCCATTATTTTGATGTTTAGATTTCACAAATAAATGAGAACATGTGATGTTTGTCTTTCTGTGCCTTCCTTATTTCAATTAACATAATACCCTTCAGTTCCATCTATGTTGTTGCAAACATCTGAAGCTCATTCTTTTTTATGGCTGAATAGTTCTCCATTGTGGATATGTATCACATGTTCTTTTTCCATTCATCTGTTGAGGGACACTTAGGTTGCTTCCAAATCTCGGCTGTTGGAAACAGTGCTGCAACAAACACAGGAGTGCAGATGTCTCTTCAATAAATTGATTTCCTTTCTTTTGGATACATACCCAGTAGTGGGATTGCTGGATCACCTTGTAGCTCTATTTTGTTTTTTGAGGAACCTCCAAACTTTTCTCCGTAGTGGTTGTACTAATTTACATTATCTCCAACAATGTACGAGGGTTCCCTTTTCTTCACATCCTCGCCAGCATTTGTTATTGCAGTCTTTATTATTTCTGTCTTTTGGATAGAAGCCATTTTAACTGGCATGAGATGATATCTCACTGTAGTTTTGATTTGTATTTTTCTGATGATCAANTTTTTTTTTTTTTTTTTGAGACGGAGTCTTGCTCTGTCCCCCCGGGCTGGAGTGCAGTGGCCAGATCTCAGCTCACTGCAAGCTGCCCCTCCCGGGTTTATGCCATTCTCCTGCCTCAGCCTCCGTAGTAGCTGGGACTACTACGCCACCTGGCTACTACTACTAGCCCGCCACCTTGCCCGGCTAGTTTTTTGTGTTTTAGTAGAGATGGGGTTTCGGTTTCACCATGTTAGCCAGGATGGTCTCGATCTCCTGACCTCGTGATCCACCCGTCTCGGCCTCCCAAAGTGCTGGGATTACAGGCTTGAGCCACTGCGCCCGGCTACTACAACTTTTATTATCAAATATAGTTAGTTTTGCTTCAGCTTTTCAGTTTTATTTTGTGCTGACTTTTTTTACTAGTAATATTTATTTTGAATTGGATAAAATGCAAAAGGTTTATATTAATTTCTTATTGGATTCATAACAGATTGTGAAACTAGATATTATAGGATCTTTCTAATGACCAGTCTTTATTTGGGGTTTCATCATTCTCAGGGTCAAAATGATGAATTCACAATGTGCTGTTTTGTTGAGGGTGGGAATTATTATCTCAATTTCATAGGTTGTCTTCGTTTGTTTGGGCTGCTATAAGAAAATACCATAAACTGGGAAGCTTATAAACAACATAATGTATGTCTCACAGTCTGGAGCCTGGAGTTCAATATCAAGGCATTGGCAGATTTGGTCTTTGTTGAGGGAGGACCTATTTCCTTTTCCATAGATAGTGCCTATTTGCTGTATCCTCACATGGTGGAAGGGGTGTGCTAGCACTCCAGGGTTTCTTATAAAGGCACTAATCTCAATCCTGAGCTCTTCCTTCATGGCCTAATCACCTCCTAGAGGCTCCACCTCCTAATACCATCACCTTGTGGGTTAGGATTTCAACAGTTGAATTTTAGGGATACACAAACATTCAGACCATAGCATAGGTATACTTTAAAACGTTAAATGACCTGCCTGAGGTAAATGATAAGTCAAGATTTGAGATAATAGGATGGTAGTAGAATGGTTTTGGGAATCACTGACATGGACTTACTCCATACTCAGCCACTTAGAGCTGAGTTAACTTAGGCAAGCAACCTAACCTTCAAGTTCCAATGCCTCCATCTGTAAGATGGGGATAATAACCTACTTCATTCGGTTATTGAGAGAAATGAAAGAGATAATGCATGTAATAGCAGTTAGCATACTGGTTGGCTTAGAGTAAGGAATCAGTAAATGTTAATAGTTCAGCAGCAACATCCATAGCATTTGTTCTTCCATTACACCCTACACTGTGCTGGGCAATGAGGTAGACAATAAATCCTCAAGGAGCTTAGGATATTCTTGATGAGACAAAACAAATGCATATGAAAATAATTAGAGAACTACTTTTCTTAACACAGTGTAAAGCACAAAGTAAATGCTGAACAAATGTTAGGTATTATAATTTGTATTCTTCCCCAGCAAGCTTTCTCTGGATGAAGATAGAAGGTATCTGTGACAATGTGTTGGGAGTAGCCTATGTCAATGAACCACCCATCTACACAGAAATTATGATAGAAGCAGCTTCCTAATTACTGCATCCTCCCTAAATGGGTTTAGGATAGCTACCTAATTACTTCATCCTCCCTAAGTGGACAACCAGAAGCTCTAGTGTTTGGAGCTCCTGGGGTGCAATTTCCAAAGACCTTGATAGGCCCTGGGTCCCCCCCACATTCTTTTGCCACTTTGCTTCCTGACTGGAGTCTGAGATGTCTCCACCAGACATTTACGCCTTTGGGTTAAGTCTAAGGTATTTTAAAATATAAACATAGCCTGGTAGTAACAAAAGTTATGTCTTATTGAACATCTTCCATTTGCCAGATAATTTATGTGTAATGTCATTTGATCTCACAAGGAAATCTTTCAGAAGTAGACATTATTAAGTCCATTTTCAAATGAGAAAATGGAAGGTAGGAGCTTGGTATCTTATCCAAATTCAGGTCTTATGACACTAAAGCCCTTTCCCTCTCTGCTACATTACTTTCCTCTGAGTTTCTTGTTTTTTGCACATTTATTTCTAATGAAAGTAAATGTGATATTCAGGCCATGCGACAGTTAAGGAATGACAACAAGAATGCTTAATGTGCCAAGTTAGCAAAGCTCAATAGGCAGGCTGATTGAAAGTTCCTCATGGATTCAGGGTCAGATACTCAGCTTTGCAGATCCAGAAACTTGGTTTATTTAGCACCAAAGTGGTTAATTTTGGGGAACTGCTTCACACTATCTACAACCTGTAAAAGGCTGACATAGAAACCACAGAGTCACTTACTAATTTACAGATGGATCTTGTAGAATAATTCACATCTTTCATTTTCTCATGACATTCCTTCTGGATGGGCACTCAGGGAACCAAATTATAGATAGGAAGATTGCTTGGTGAGCAAAGAATTTGGATGAAGGGAAGGAGGGTTCTTGAGTTCTGTACTTTTATTTTTATCAAATAAGCATGACTAAATGAATGTTTTT
>NW_016864022.1:0-877 GCF_001698545.2 Rhinopithecus bieti | reverse complement strand
AGCTCTGTCCCTAGCAGCTGTGTAGTCTTGGGCAAGACACCTAACCTCCCTGATTGCCTTGTTTTGGTATCATTGCATGGACTAGAGGCAGCATAAGTACCCAGCACAGGGCGTGACATAGCAAATGTTTGTTATTATTGTTATTCTTACTATCACTGTTGCTTGTCAAAACTGCTGATAACACTTTTTAAAAATTTTTTTGGGAAGGAGTCTCACTCACTCTGTTGCCCTGGTTGGAGTGCAGTGGCGTGATCTTGGCTCACTGCAACCTCTGCCTCCTGGGTTCAAGCGATTCTCCTGCCTCAGCCTCCGGAGTAGCTTGGATTACAGGCATGTGCCGCCACACTCAGCTAATTTTTGTATTTTTAGTAGAGATGGAATTTCACCGTGTTGGCCAGGCTGGTCTTGAGCTCCTGACCTCGTGATCCGCCTGCCTTGGCCTCCCAAAGTGCTGGGATTACAGGCATGAGCCACTGCGCCTGGCCTATGATAACACATTCTTTAGCAACCTTTTCTTTGGTTTCTCCTTAAGCATGTCCTATAATCAAAGAGTCTGTAACTAAACCAAGTTCCCAAGGAAGAAATATACCCTGCTGATGCATTTACCATTGTTTCTTAGGAAACTTTTCAGCAGTTTAGAACCAATAGGAGTTGAAACCACTTCTGGTTTACCTGTGACAAAATGCACTGACAGTGCTATGGATACTTAAGACGAATGCTGGTGATAGATTTGGTTAGTTCGAGTGCTAATGAGCCCTGGGTCACGGGGTCGGTCGCTTTTCATTTGGCATCAGGGTCACATTCTGCATCTCTAGTTCCTGTAGTTGTTGGGACAGGAGGGACCAGGTAAGAATGTATGGCTGGGGCCGGGCGCGGT
>NW_016864021.1:0-1689 GCF_001698545.2 Rhinopithecus bieti | reverse complement strand
ATCCATCTTGAATTAAGTTTTGTATAAGGTGTAAGGAAGGGATCCAATTTCAACTTTCTACATGTGGCTAGCCAGTTTTCCCAGCACCATTTATTATATAGAGAATCCTTTCTCCATTTCTTGTTTTGTCAGGTTTGTCAAAGATCAGATAGTTGTGGATGTGTGGTGTTATTTCTGAGGCTTCTCTTCTGTTCCATTGGTCTATATCTCTGTTTTGGTACCAGTAGCATGCTATTTTGGTTAAGTCAGGTAGCGTGATGCCTCCAGGTTTGTTCTTTTGCTTAGGATTGTCTTGGCAATGCGGTATCTTTTTTGGTTCCATATGAACTTTAAAGTAGTTTTTTCCGATTCTGTGAAGAAAGTTATTGGTAGCTTGATGGGGATAGCATTGAATCTATAAATTATTTGGGAAGTATGGCCATTTTCACAACATTGATTCTTCCTGTCCATGAGCATGGAATATTCTTCCATTTATTTGTGTCCTCTTTTATTTTGTTGAGCAGTGGTGTGTAGTTCTCCTTAAAGAGAGGTCCTTCACATCCCTTGTAAGTTGGATTCCTAGGTATTTTATTTCTTTGTAGCAATTGTGAATGGGAGTTCACTCATGATTTCGTTCTGTTTGTCTGTTAATGATGTATAGGAATGCTTGTGATTTTTGCACATTGATTTTGTGTCCTGAAACTTTGCTAAAGCTGCTTATCAGCTTAAGGAGATTTTGGGTGGAGATGATGGGGTTTTCTAAATATATGATAATGTCGTCTGCAAACAGGGACAATTTGACTTCCTCATTTCCTAATTGAATACCCTTTATTTCTTTCTCTTGCCTGATTGCCCTGGCCAGAATTTCCAACACTGTGTTGAATAGGAGTGGTGAGAGAATGCATCCCTGTCTTGTGCTGGTTTTCAGAGAGAACGCTTCCAGTTTTTGCCCATTCAGTATGATATTGGCTGTGGGTTTGTCATAAATAGTTCTTATTATTTTGAGATACATTCCATGAATACCTAGTTTTTTGGGAGTTTTTAGCATGAAGGCCGTTGAGTTTTGTCCAAGGTCTTTTCTTCATCTATTGAGATAATCATGTGGTTTTTGTCATTGGTTTGTTTATGTGATGGATTATGTTTATTGATTTGCATATGTTAAACCAGCCTTGAATCCCAGGGATGAAGCTTACTTGATCATTGTGGATAAGCTTTTTGATGTACTTCTGGATTCAGTTTGCCAGTATTTTGAGGATATTCGCATCAATGTTCATCAGGGATATGGGTCTAAAATTCTCTTTTTTTGTTTTGTCTCTGCCAGGCTTTGGTATTAGTATGATGCTGGCCTCATAAAATGAGTTAGGGAGGATTTCCTCTTTTTTGATTGATTGGAATAGTTTCAGAAGGAATGGTATCAGCTCCTCTTTGTATCTGTGGTAGAATTCAGCTGTGAATCCATCTGGTCCTCAACTTTTTTTGGTTGGTAGGCTATTAATTAATGCATCAATTTCAGAGTCTGTTATTGGTCTATTCAGGGATTCACCTTCTTCCTGGTTTAGTCTTGGGAGGGTGTATGTGTCCAGGAATTTATCCATTTCTTCTAGACTTTCTAGTTTATTTGCATAGAGGTGTTTATAGTATTCTCTGATGGTAGTTGGTTGGTATTTCTGTGGGATTGGTGGTGATATCCCCTTTATCATTTTTTATTGA
>NW_016864020.1:0-1408 GCF_001698545.2 Rhinopithecus bieti | reverse complement strand
TAGCAAACTGTTTCCTGAGAACTAAGTTGTAACTCTGTGAGATGAATTCACACATCACAAAGAACTTTCTCAGAAAACATCTTTCATGTTTTGAACTGATGATATTTCCTTTATCAGTGTAGAACTGATGATATTTCCTTTATCAGTGTAGGACTCAATGCAATCCAAAGTAGCACTTCTCAGTTTCCTCAAAGACAGTGTTAATGGACTGCTCCATGCAACATAAATCTAACTCTGTAAGATGAATTCACACATCATGAAGAAGTGTCTACGAAAGCTTCTTTTTAGTTTTCACCTGCATGTATTTCCATTGTCACTGCAAGCTTCATTGCACCAAGAAGTAACGCATTGCATATTTCAAGAAAACTGTGTTACCAAACTGATCACTGAAGAGAAACGTGTAACTCTGTGCTACATTCACACATCGCTATGCAGTTTCTCAGAAGGCTTCTTTCCAGTTTTTATCTGAGGATATTTCCTTTTTCACCATAGCCCTCAATAAGCTCCCAAATATCACTTTGCAGGATCCACGACAACAGTCTTAGGAAACAATTCCAAGAAAGGAGTGTGGAACTCTGTGTGATATATGTCACACATCAGAAAGCAATCTCTCAGAAAACTTCTCTCTAGTTATTATCTGAGCATATTTCCTTTTTCACCATGGGCCCCAACGGGCTCCCAAATATCACTTTGCAGATTCCACGAAAAGAGTGTTAGCAAACTGCTTCCTGAGGACTAAGTTTTAACACTGTGAGATAAATTCACATATCACAAAGTAGTTTCTCAGAAAGCTTCCTTAACGTTTTGAACTGATGCTATTTCCTTTATCAGGGTAGGCCTCTATGCGATCGAAAGTAACTCTTCTCAGGTTCCTCAAAGACAGTGTTAATGGACTGCCTCACGAAACTTAAGTGTAATTCTGTGAGATGAATTCACACATCACCAACAAGTTTCCTAGAAAGCTTCTTTCCACTATTCATCTGAGGAAATTTCCTTTGTCACCATATGCTTCATTGCGCTAAGAATTATCCCATTGCAGATTTCATGAAAACTGTATTAGCAAGCTCATCACTGAAGAGAAACATGTAACTCTGTGATTTGCATTCACACATCGCAATGCAGTTTCTCAGAAGTCTTCTTTCCAGTTTTAATCAGAGGATATTCAATTTTTAACTATAGCCCTCAATGAACTCCCAGATATCATGTTGCAGAATCCACGACAACAGTGTTAGCAAAATGTTCCAAGAAGGGAAGGTGGAACTCTGCGTTATGAAGTCACACATCAGAAAACAATCTCTCAGAATGCTTCTCTGTTGTTATTATCTGAGGGTATTTCCTTTTTCACCATGGACCGCAAATGGCTCCCAAATATCACTTTACAGATTCCACGAAAAGAGTGTTAGCAAAG
>NW_016864019.1:0-246 GCF_001698545.2 Rhinopithecus bieti | reverse complement strand
CAGAATGCCATCTTCCTTTGTGTGAATAGATTCAGATCAAAGACAGGTGCAGCCACAATCCCTCTCATCTGTCAGATTTCACAAAAAATTTTCTAATGTATTTGGAGGTGGGGATATTGATGAATACAGGACAACCACAGAGACTAAAAACCAAGTTGAAGTAAAAGAAGACTAAAGATGACATACCTATCTTCAAAGTATTTATCTTTTAAATCCCTCATACAACCTTAAAAGGGGTAGACCCTT
>NW_016864018.1:0-985 GCF_001698545.2 Rhinopithecus bieti | reverse complement strand
ATGGGTGCAGCACACCAACATTGCACAAATATACATATGTAACAAACCTGCAAGTTATGCTAAATAATATTCCTAAAATTACAAGTGACTGTCAGAGGCAAGATTTAAATATATGTCCTATAAGTTCTTGCCAAACAGTGACTCTGTTACTCAAAGTCTTCTTATAGCAAATTTAATACATCTCATCCCTTTAATGATGCATCTGTTAAATATGGTTGCAACATACCTTAGCAGTTGGACCTGAACTTATAGTTCTTTCTACATCTTACATTCTCTGTGCAACTTCTTATGTCATTTATTGTTGGTTTCAAGGGTAGTTGCTTTCTCTAGCTTAGTACTAAAGCCTCAACATGCTATGTAGCAATTGTTTTGCACAATAAAAACCTATGTTGACTATTTACTGAATTGAGTTGGATTTGATTTTCAAAGGAATATTATACATTCTCTAAGAACCCAATCTTTGCAGTCATGTTTCCAGGGTTTATACCCCACCTAGCTTAAAGTCCTGATGCCTTGGTTTCCTATAGGACAATAACTATGCAATATATATATATATATACCTACCTCCTAGGTTTGATGAGAAAGTTAAATGAGAGAATAGATACAAAGGGCTTAGAACAAACAATATCTGGGACATAGAAATTTCTCCTTAAGCTTTCTATTATTACAACTGTTATTGTTGTTTGTCAACAGAAGCCAAGTGTTATTAGATATGTATGCTAGACATATGAAGAGTAGGCATAATACTGTGTGTTTGCTCCTTTAGATGGGAATTGTAAAAGAAAAAGGATGACTTACACTTAGGAATTAATTGTACTTCTGACGAATCAATTCAAAGCAAGTGCACACTGCTTCTAGAAGGTAGAAAAGACAATCTATTCTTCTTGAGAAATTCAGCTCCAGCTCTGATACCGTCTCTTCTCTTGTATCTACTCAAGGGTTGGGTAGAAACAAAACCATTTTTATATAGCACATTTATCTTTAT
>NW_016864016.1:0-877 GCF_001698545.2 Rhinopithecus bieti | reverse complement strand
GGCATATATATGTAATCCCAACCACTTGGCGAGACTGAGGCAGGAGAAGTGCTTAAACCCAGGAGGCAGCGGTTGCAGTCAGCTGAGATCATGCCATTGCACTCCAGCCTGGGCAACAAGAGCGAAACTCCATCTCAAAAAAAAAAGAATAGTAGTGAGGTGGAATAAATTTCATACATTTATAGCCAATGCTCTTATATATAAATTGTCCAACTTATATTAAAACAAGGTTTTTAAATATTATTTATTTATTTATTTACTTACTTTTGAGAAACAGCCTCACTGTCACCCAGGCTGGAGTGCAATGGTGCAAACATGGCTCACCACAGCCTCTACCTCCTGGGCTCAAACAATCCTCCTGCCTCAACCTCCTGAGTAGGTAGGACCACAGGCATGTGCCACCTTGCTCAGATAACTTTTTTATTTTTCTTTTTGTAGCAATGGGGTTTCATTTTGTTGCCCAAGCTGGTCTTGAATTCCTGGACTCAAGGAATCATCCCACCTCAGCCGCCCAGAAAAAGTGCTGGGATTACAGGTGTCAGCCACCATGTCTGGCAATGAAAGAAGGTTTTTTTGTTTGGTTTTGTTTTTGAGACAGTCTCACTCTGTCACCCAGGCTGGAGTACAGTGGTGCAATCTGGCTCACTGCAACCTCTGCCTTCCAGGTTCAAGGAATTCTCGTGCCTCAGCTTCCCAAGTCTAGAAGGATTACAGGTGTGTGCCACCACACCTACTTTTTTTTAATTTTTAGTTGAGATGGGGTTTTGCCACGTTGGCCTGGTCTGGAACTCCTGACCTCAAGTGACCTGCCTGCCTCAGCCTCCCAAAGTACTGAGATTACAAGCATGAGCCACCACGCTCAGCCAAAGGTTTTTTA
>NW_016864015.1:0-1690 GCF_001698545.2 Rhinopithecus bieti | reverse complement strand
CCTTCCCCCTCCCTCCTCCCCCCTCCTCTTTCCTTCTTTTTCTTGAGACCAGGTCCCACTCTGTTGCTCAGGCTGGAGGGCAGTGGTGCCATCTCAGCTTACTGCAATCTCTGTCTCCTGGGCTCAAGCGATCCTCCCACCTCAGCTCCCTGGTAACTGGGACTTACAGGTGTGTGCCATCGTGCCCGGCTAATCGTGGTGTTTTTTATAGAGACATAGTTTTGCCATGTTGCCCAGACTGGTCTCAAACTCCTAAGCTCAAACGATCTACCTCCCTCAACCTCTGAAAGCGCTAGGATTACAGGCATGAGCCACTGCACCTGGCCTGTCCTGTTTCTTGGTGGGGAATTCCTTCCATTCTTTCTAGGAGTTTTTTTTTTTTTTTTTTTTTTTAATCTTTCTTGCTAAACCAGAGCGTGGGAGAGGCTCCCAGGGACCCCTTACTCACGATCATTCGGAGTTGTAATAACCATCCGTTAAGCATGATGATATGCCAGGGCACTTTACCCTCTTGATCTCTTCGAATCTCACAGCAGCCATGGCAATATTATAATTCGCATTTTACCGAGAAGAAAATAGAGAAGCAAAGAGGTTGATTAAAGTGCCACAGCCATGCAGTTGGTTGGTGGCTGTGTTTGAATTCAAACCTGGACACCCGTTGCCTTTCTGAGGGTGTTCTGTAATAACATGCCTGAATCAGAGTTGGGAAGACGGGGAATGGGGTGAGGACAAAGGAGAGAAGTCCAGAGGCTGGCTAGACATGGTAAGAGTCAAGAGACAAGACCCTGGTGTCCCTGTCCTCAGTCTCTTTTGAGAAGTTCCTGTTATCTTTAGGGTAAGACAGGAGGGGATGGAGAAGAGAACTTCTGGGAGATCCCTTGAATGTTTCAGTTCCAAGACAGTATCTCACAAGTCCACTGTGAACAGTTGCCCAGGTTGTGGACTGCACAGCTCTAGATGACACCATTCATGCTGTAGTCTATGAGAATAGACTGTTTAGGTGCTCTGTAGGGATATGCATTTCTGTTTAGGTGCCCTGTAGGGACATGCATTTCACATCCTATGTCATAAGAGGACTTCTAAGCAATACTGGCTAGAATGCCACGGGGACGGGGAGAACCTTTCTCACCTTAGAACAGGGTCCCTGGGCTCCTGCTGGGGAGAAAGATCAGAAAGGGACAGCCCACAGCAGGCCATTGAGTCTCCTGGGAAGAATGAGATGGGAGGTATGAGCCCTGTCTCTCCCAGCCAGCTTTTCTGGGTCTCTTTACCATGATGCCTATTCAGAAACACCTGGTGGTCTCACGCTGTGCTCCCCATACATGAGGCTGAGGTCCCTGCGCACCCAACCCTGGAACTTGGAGTTGGAGCTCACCCTCCCTGCAGGGATGCCGGCTTTCAGGGCCTTGCCTCCAGTCTGGTACTGTGAATAGCATCTCTCTGCCCACTCTCCTGGATGGCTTCTCCTGGGGACAGCTTGGGGGCCTAACTTGCCCCTTTCCCAGAATCCTTCCTGCAACCAACTTGAGAGTTAAGGTAGCCCAGGGTGGTTAAAGGTTAATGTCCTCCTAGCCATTTATCTGCTTTGAATTGACTTATCCGTAACAGTGGACCTCTTTATAATGCAGGAGAGTCTTGGAGCCACCAAACTGTCTCATTGCCCCGTGGCCTCCCCCCCCACCACCCCTCT
>NW_016864014.1:0-876 GCF_001698545.2 Rhinopithecus bieti | reverse complement strand
CAGAAAAGCAATATAAATTATTTTTTTAAACCCTTCAATGGCTCCCCATCACTTACAGATTAAAGTGCAAACTTCTAAGCTCAGCACAGGGCCTTAATTTTTTGGTCTTTGCCTATGTCTCTAACCTAATTTCCTATCACTCAGCCTCCCAACTTCTCTTCAGCCATGAAAAACTACCCAAAACATATCATTCTGCCTCTGACACTTTGCATATTGATCTTTTTGACTTCATCCTCTTGGTCAAGAACTAATTCATATCAGGGAAGGTGGCTCATGCCTGTAATCCTAGCACTTTGGGAGGCTGAGGCAGGAGGATGGCTTGAGCTCAGGAGTTTAAGACCAGCCTGGGCAACAGGGCAAAACCACGTTTCTACAAACACACAAACAAACAAATTAGCTGAGTGTGGTGGTAAGCGTCTGTAGTCCCAGCCACTTGGAGGCTGAGGTAGCAGGATTGCTTGAGACCAGGAGGTCAAGGCTGCAGTGAACCATGTTCATGCCACTGCTCTCCAGCCTGGGTGACAGCCAGATCATGTGTCAAAATAAATAAATAAATATATAAACCAATTCAAAGGTATTCTTTCCTGCGAAGCCATTCCTGATCTACTTAAGCAGATCCATGTTACCCTTTACTGCTACTGTACCTCCAATACGCTACTATTATTTTATTTGCATAAGGTATTGCAATTATTGGTTATTAAATGAACATCTTTCCAGTTATTTTATTAACAACGTATAAATTCATTAAAATGTTATTGAATCTATAGTGGTTTTTAGTAATTATGTATTTTCTCACTCAGCAGATAACTAAAAACTATCATGTGGCAATCTATAAAATGTTTGATATTAAAAAGTAGTCCTGGGCCGGGCGCGGTG
>NW_016864013.1:0-984 GCF_001698545.2 Rhinopithecus bieti | reverse complement strand
AGTTTATAGATAAAGAAAGAAATAAAACCTATCCATATGGTAATGGATGAGAACTGGAAACATCAGTATGAACTCATATTTAGCTCAATATAGATACAGATGGTTACGTATAGAACTATTTATAGATATGTGTGTATACAAAAGTTATCATACACAAGTACTTTTTTCTCTGTCAGCTGTGAGCCTAAAAGAAGTGATACATGAGTAACAATGAGCCCATCTAGTGGCTAAATAATGATTTCTAACACCATTCTCCAATAAAGGCACCAGGGCTCATTGGAGAAGTGGCTGGTTATAGGACTAGGGTAGAAAACATACAAGATGATTCTGTCGCATCTTGTGGTGCCAAGAAGTAAGAAAATGCTCACAACATATATACATACATACATAAATACATGCACATACACACATACAAGGATGGGGATATATAAGAATCACAAGAGTCAGCTGAAATAGGCTCCAATGTCAAAACGTAGATAATTTTAAAAAATGAAATAAAGTGGCAGCACTAGATTTTAATCCACAGTATACAATAAATCTCTATACATTTATACTGATATAAGTATATGATTAAATATATTAATTAATGGCAATGAATTATGAGTTTCCCATGCAAAGAATTGCTAATAATTTATGTAGATACCTTGTCCTCGAGGATGGGATGCAAATACTCTTATGTGTGGTATGCACATAGTGACTTCCTTCCAAAGTGTATAATACAGAAAGAAGGAAAAATAGTACATTTACAGTGGTGCAGCAGTGTAACAAAGGTTACCTCAGGCAGTCAGTCAAAGTCAACATCAACAGCCATAAATCATTTTGATGATATGGATTCTTGATATTGATGAAAATGGTACTCTACCTCTGTGGTCTTCTTCCCAATAACTCATAACTCATGATTTACAATTAGGAAAACATCGAACAAATTTGCAATAGTAAACATTTTACAAAATGCTTAACTAATACTTCTTAAAACTCTTAAAA
>NW_016864012.1:0-337 GCF_001698545.2 Rhinopithecus bieti | reverse complement strand
AAACCAGACACCCCACACACCCCCCACATACACCCCCCCCACACACCCCACACACACACCACACACCCCACACACACCCCACACACACACCCCAGACCCACCACACACACACCACACACCCACACCACGCACCCCCCACACACACAGCACACACCCCACACACACACCCCAGACCCACCACACACACCACACACCCACATCACACACACACCACACACACACCACACACACACCACACACACAAACCACACACACCCCCCACCCACACCACACACCCACACCACACACACACCACACACCCACACCACACATACCCCACACACCCACCACATACACA
>NW_016864011.1:0-1054 GCF_001698545.2 Rhinopithecus bieti | reverse complement strand
TTTTGTGTCCAGTTTCTCAAAATTTGTTTGCTTGTTTCCAGGGAAGTGGTCCCTTGTGGTAGATTTTGAGCTTCTCCTTGTTACGTCCTTGGAAGGTAAACTTTTGCTTGACACCAAGCTCCCTTCCTACTCCAAGCATTCATACACTTTCCCTAACAGACACATCCAACCTTGTCTTTCTTCCAAGGTGAGAATCACCTTTTGGCCAATGCAAGTTGCTTGCTCCTTATTTTTTGGACTCAGCCACCTCAGGAAGCCTCGTGTCTGGCCATGATAGTAATTTTCCCTAGATTATCTCCCACGAAATTCTATTCTCAAGCAAATGTAAGATCTATCATAAATACCTATGAAATTGCTGTGAAAGAAACTAATCAACCATTGCATTTGTTATGTGAGCTTTTGTAATGGAGAAAAAATTAATCAAGAATAAAGATTCAAGCCCAGGTAGTGTGCATCTATAGTTGCAGCTACTCAGGAGGCTGAAGCAAGAGAATCTCTTGAGCCCAGGAGTTCAGGGCCAGCCTGGGCAACATAATGAGACCCCCACTTCTTAAAGAAAAAAAATCAAGATTCAAATACAAAGAACAGACATTAGTAGTCAAAGTGTGATAAACTTCAAAAAAGCTATTTAAAAAATTAGTTATTTTTGATTGACAAATCATAATTGTATACATTTATGGGGTATGATATGATTATTATATATATATATACACACACATATATACACATACAAACAATATGGAATGATTAAACCAAGCTAATTACGTATTCACCAACTTGCCTACCTATCATTTTTGGTGGTGAGACTTTGGAAATTTACTCTTATTTTGAAATATACATTATTATTGGCTATAGTCACCCTGCTATGTAATACATCTCAAGACCTATTCTTTTTGTCGATACCTTCGATCAACAATTTCCCCTACTCTCCCTCCCCACTCCACCAGCCTCTAGTAACCACCATTCTACTCTCGGCTTCTATGAGTTCAACTTTATTAGATTCCATATATAGGTGAGCTTATGTGGTATGTGTCTCTGTGTGCCTGGCTTTTTT
>NW_016864010.1:0-337 GCF_001698545.2 Rhinopithecus bieti | reverse complement strand
GGCTGAGGCAGGAGAATTGTTTGAACCCGGGAGGTGGACATTACAGTGAGCTGAGATCGCTCCACTGCACTCCAGCCTGGGTGTTGGAATGAGAGCCTGTTTCAAAAAAAGGAAAAAGAAAAAAAGGCTTATAGAACAAAAATATGAAGAAAGAAAATGTACAACTGTATAGTGGGTTTGTGTTTTAAGTTCAGTGTTATTTCCCAGGTACTTGGGGAGCTGAGATGGGAGGATTGCTTGAGCCTAGGAGGTAGAGATTGCAGTGAGCTGAGATTGTACCACTGCACTCCAGCCCAGGTGATATAGTGAGACCATCTCAAAAAAAAAAAGCTAAGTG
>NW_016864009.1:0-1330 GCF_001698545.2 Rhinopithecus bieti | reverse complement strand
ATCTCATGTCCTCACATTTCAAAACACAATCATGCTTTCCAAACAGTCTCCCAAAATCTTAACTCACTCCATCATTAACCCAAAAGTTCAAGTTCAAAGTCTCATCTGAGACAAGGCAAGACTCTTCCATCTACGAGCCTGTAAAATCAAAAGCAAGTTAGTTACTTCCTAGATGCAATGCAGGTACAGGCATTGGGTAAATACATCTATTCCAAATGGAAGAAATAGGCCAAAATGAAGGGGCTACGGGCCCCATGTAAGTCCAAAATTTAGTGTGGCAGTCAAATCTTAAAATTCCAAAATGCTCTCCTTTGACTCACTGTCTCATATCTGGATCACACTGATGCAAGAGGTGGGTTCCCAAAGTCTTGGGCAGCCCCACCTTGTGGTTTTGCCAGGTATAGCCTCCCCCTGGCTTCTTTCACAGGCTGGCATTGAGTGTCTGCTGCCTTTCCAGGTACACAGTGCAAGCTGTCAGTGGATCTACCACTGTGGGGTCTGGAGAATGGTGGCCCTCTTCTCACAGCTCCACTAGGCAGTGTCCCAGTAGGGACTCTCTGTGAGGGCACCCACCCCACATTTTTTCCTTCTGCACTACCCTAGCAGAGGTTCTCCATGTGTGCCCTGCCCCTACAGCAAATTTCTGCCAGGAGATCCAGGCATGTATGTTTCCAAACATCCTCTGAAATCTAGGTGGAGGTTCCCAAACCTCAATTCTTGACTTCTGTGCACCTGCAGGATAAACACCACATGGAAGTTGCCAAGGCTTGGAGCTTGCACCCTCTGAAACTATGGCCTGAGCTGTACCTTGGCCCCTTTCAGTCACAGCTGGAGCAGCTGGGATACAAGGCACCAAATCCCTAGACTGCACACAGCAGAGGGACCCTAGGTCTGGCCCACAACACCATTTTTTCCTACTAGACCTTCAGGCCTGTGATGAGAGGGGCTGCTGCAAAGGTCTCTGACATGCCCTGGAGACATTTTCCTCATTGCCTTGGTGATTAACATTCTGCTCCCTATTACTT
Organism: Rhinopithecus bieti; assembly: GCF_001698545.2. Classification (NCBI taxonomy): domain Eukaryota; kingdom Metazoa; phylum Chordata; class Mammalia; order Primates; family Cercopithecidae; genus Rhinopithecus; species Rhinopithecus bieti. The sequence continues at coordinate 305 of NW_016864009.1, read as the reverse complement.
ATGCAAATTTCTGCAGCTGGCTTGAATTTCTCCTCAGAAAATGAGATTTTCTTTTCTATCACCTTCTCAGATTGCAAATTTTCTGAACTCCTATGCTCTGTTTCCCTTATAAAACTGAATGACTTTAACAGCACCCAAGTCACATCTTGAATGCTTTACTGCTTAGAAATTTCTTCTGCCAGATACCCTAAATCATCCCTCTCAAGTTCAAAGTTCTACAAATCTCTAGGGCAGGGGCAAAATGCTGCCACCCTCTTTGCTAAAATATAACAAGAGTCACCTTTACTCCAGTTCCCAACAAGTTC
>NW_016864008.1:0-1267 GCF_001698545.2 Rhinopithecus bieti | reverse complement strand
ACTGCTTTGTGATGTGTGGATTCATCTCACAGAGTTAAACCTTCCTTTGATTCAGTATGTTGGAAACACTCTTTTGTACAATCTGTGAAGGGACATTTGGGAGCACATTGATGCCTGCAGGGAAAACCAAATATCCCTAGATTAAAACTAGAAAGGAGGTATCTGTGAAACTAATTTTTAATGTGTATATTCATCTGACAGAGTTACACATTTCTTTTGATTCAGCAGGTAGGAAACTTTCATTCTGTAAAATCTGCAAAAGGACATGTAAGAGCCCATTGAAGCCTATGGGATAAACCAAATATCCCCAGATAAAAACAAGAAAGAATCTATGTGTGAAAGTAGTTGGTGATGTGCGGATTAATCTCACAGAGTTACACTTTTCATTTGATTCAGCACGTTGGTAACACTCATTTTGTAGAATGTGCAAAGGGACATTTGGGAGGCCATTGTGTCTATGCAGAAAAACAGAATGTCCCCACATATAAACTAGACAGAAGCTACATGTGAAACTACTTGGTGATGTGTAGGTTCATTTAATGGTGTTATAACTTTCTGTTGATTCAGCAGGTTGCATAGACTCTTTTTATAGAATCTGTGAAAATCATTTTAGAGCCCATTGAGATCAGTGGGTGAAACCTGAGTATCTCCAGATAAAAACTAGAAAGAAGGTATGTGTGAAACTACTTGCAGATGTGTGGATTTATCTCACTGAATTAAACCTTTCTTTAGATTCAGCACATTGGAAGCAGTTTTTTTTTGTGTGTGTGTGAAATCTGGGAAGGGACATTTGGGAGTTCATTTAGGTCTATGGAAAAAAGCTGATATCCCCAGATAAAAACTACAAAGAAGCTATCTGTGAAACTACTTGGCAATGGGTGGATCCATCTCTCAGAGTGAAAAGTTTCTTTTGATTCACCATGTTGGAAACACACTTTATGTAGAATCTGCAAAGGGACATTTGAGAGCCCATTGAGGTCTGCGGCAAAAACCGAATATTTCAAGACAGAAACTAGAAAGAAGCTATCTGTGAAACTGCTTGGTTTTGTGTGGATTTATCTCACAGTTAAACCTTTATTTTGATTCAGCAAGTTGGAAACACCCTTTTGAAGAATCTGAGAAGGGACATGTGGGAACCAATTGAGGTCTATGGGGAAAATCAGAATATCCCCAGATAAAAACTAGAAAAGAGCTATCTGTAAAACTGCTTTGTGATGTGTGGATTCATCTCACAGAGTTAAAACTTTCTTTGATTCAGCTAGTTGGA
>NW_016864007.1:0-654 GCF_001698545.2 Rhinopithecus bieti | reverse complement strand
AGTCAGGCTCCAGGCCTCTGTGTCTCTGTGGAATCTGGTCAAGCAGACAGTCAATATTGTTGTTTATTTCTTTTTCTTCTCCAAACTCTTGATTAATGGGAGGAAAGGATTTGTTTGACTAGTCTTGGTCCAATGACTCTGATATACTTTTTGGTACTTTGTGGTTTGAATATTCATAATGTTTGATCCCTTTTCTCCCAGAAATAGTATTTTCCTTTGTCTTTGTCTTTGTGTGTCCTTCTGTCATAAACAGGGGTATCGTTTTAGGTTCTCTCTCATCTTGTTTGATGTCCTTGAAAACTTAACTTGTGACCAAGTGGAAGGGCTCTCTTTTGGTATCTGCCATCTGGGCAGCGTGATTTTCAAGTCGCATTGGGTAGCCAGTCTCAAAAAGGCTCCAAAATTGAGATGTTTTGTTCCAAATATGTCAAGCTCTCAGAATAGTTTGTCTTAAGAAGTTCCATTTCTACACCACTTTTGTCATCTCAATGCTTGTTGCCTGGTTAGTGCTGAGGAAGTGCAAGCCTAGGCAGACCTATGCAGTTTCACAGATTAAAAGGTCTGTGAGTAGAACCCTCCCTCACAAATTTTGGGTTGCCAAAGGTATACACCAATCTATAGTAACAAGAGTCCTTTGCTATCTGAACCTATTAC
>NW_016864006.1:4294-7523 GCF_001698545.2 Rhinopithecus bieti | reverse complement strand
TGAGGAGAGGGAGGAGATCATGTGGTAAGCAAGAGGTGCCTGGATGCTTCTGGAGGTCTGGGCAATAAATGTGTTACATTTGAACCTGAGTTGTGGACACATGTAGCTTTATGCTATCATCATTCTTTCAATTGTAGATATGTTTTATTAGTTCCTCTGCTTTATATTTCATAATGACAAGAACCAAAGTAAGAAAAGGAAAATAAGTACCTAGAGATGATCATCCACTTTTATCAAGGTTTAGCCGCATTATACTGAAAATATGATTTAGAGAAAATGCTAAGGGAAGACAGACAGCCCACAAGTATTACTGTAAAGCAACAGATCCAGAGATCCAGCATGAAGAACGAAGCAAGCAAGCAGGTACGCTCTCCTTTCACTCCTCACCTGGTGAGGGGTACAAAACATGTGTTCTGCGCCTCACCCTCAGCTGTTCTGGCTTCATAGCCTGCATTAGCTAAGAGGCAATGATTGCTTGCTTTGTTTTTACCAGGACATGTACCTTCCCCTTGCTGACCTATCCTAGTTCCTTTCAAAATGTACCTGGTACCATTGTCTCCTACCCATGATCATTCTCTGCCAGGTTACTGTTCCTAACCTCATAGACAAAGCAGGCTAATACACTCATGTGTGCTCAAAAATAAATTTACATATTAACTCTCCTAAGTAACTCCTAAGCATTTTCAATAGCAGATTTCAGAGAAGAGGTACCTTTGCATTCACTATTCTCTTGACCATATCCTCCACCAGCCCTATGGAGTTCCTTCCTGAACTCTCACAGACTGATTATAAGCCCTCAAACTCAGCCCCTTTACTTCTCTCAATACATAGGCATGGTAATCTGGTTCGTATGAATTCTTCCGAAACCATATGTTTTGATTTTTTTCTCAACAATGTGATTTGAAGATCATTTCATGTAGGTTAGTATAGATCTACCACATTTTTATAAACTACTGCACTGTATCACACAATATAACATACCATAGTTTAATTGGCCATTCTCCTTTGGATAGGTATTTAGGTTGTTTATAATTTTGCACAATTACAAGCAATGCTAAAATTAACATATTTATGGTATATGGACTAAACTGTATATAACTGAGAGTTGCTCTACTATAGACACCAAAATGTGAAATTTCTGAGACATAGGGCATATGGCCTTTTTGGTCATAATAAATATGAAAAAAATTCCCCTCCAAAACGACTACCATTTTTATCTCCAACCAGTAATTTATAATTTCTCCATCCTAATCATTTGCCAACACTTGGTCTTATAAAACTTGTAAACATTTTCCAGTCAAATGAATAGAAAATAGTTCAATTTCATTTTATTTCCCTAATTACTAATGAGATTGAACATCTTTTTATATGTTCATTGACTACATGTAATCCTCTGAATTATTTGTTAATTTCTTTTAAAATTATTATACATTGTATTTTTCTTATTGGTCTGTAGGATTTTAAAAAATACATTCTGGATAGAAATCCTGCATTACATATGTGGCTATCTTTAAATTTTGTTTATGGTATCTTTCATTGTTCACATGTTTTTAATCTTTGGAAATATGAAACATATCTCCATGATAACACTTAAAAAACTACTGTGTTTCTTCACATGCTGGTCTCTTCCGCTAGGGAGTGAATTTCTTTAGAGCAGGAACTGGGTTTTATTCATCTCCATAGCAACCAGAAAGGAGACTGGATTATCGGTAGGTTTTCAGTCAATACTGGTAGCATTGAATTGATAATGCCTATGGCCCAAAGGGATGACATTGGCTCTTAGAATAAAGAAATGAGTAAAAAAGACTATGAGATTTCTTATTTTTATCATTTGTAGTGAAAACCTCATTCTGGCAGCCCCAGGAACAGTCACTTTTCAATTTGTTCTTCCTGCTCTTGGCCTCAATCTCCAGCACAGAATTTCCCTCTTTCTACTTTTCTCCAAGAGTTTCTCTGAAAGGTGAGGCAACTTCCACATCTTCATTCAGGGCTTTGAAGTTTAAAGCTGTCCCAACACCCTCCTCTCCATCCTTACATCTTAGGAAAACACAAACAAAATAGTGAGGAGAGCAGAGCTGAGCAAGAAAATAAGCCAACTACGTCTGTATCCCATGAACTCTTGTCAAATCCTTTGTAGGAAATACACAAAAGGAGCACAAAGCCTTCATGAAGCTCCATTTAGGGACACGGCTGAATAGATTCCCCAAAATGGGGAGGACCTCATATGATTAAACAGAGAAACTGTCATGTTTAAGACAACATGGCTTCCTTTTTCATCCCATGATACTACATAGTAGTTTAATCACAACTTTACCCAGCTAGGCGGAAAAAAGTGATCTATTCATGTCATGCTGAAGAAACAGAGATTGGAGACAAAGTCAAGAAAATAGCCATGATTTCTGAAGTTTAAGATCTTTTTATTAATAAAAAAGTACAATAATTAAACTGAACAAGATTGCTTAGTACCCAAGCACACACCCTGCATGGATGCCATAATGGGAGAGTCTCTGAAGTAGAACAGAGTAGCCTCTAAGTGGCCATGCTAACAGAGGCAAATCTTGAGTATCTCCAGATTCATAACAGACTTGTTTATGAGAGATTGCTCATGATCCTAGCCTCAAAGCCATGCCTCTGAAGCAAGAACTAGTATAAAATAGAGGAAAAACAAGGTGTTGCTCTAAAGCACTAAAATAATGAGGCACAAACATAAGTGTTATAGAGACTAAAGCTTAATGTACTGCTTTATAATTTATTTAAACAAACTAACAATGACAAAAAATCCAACTGATCCTTTCACTGCAGGCTCCTTTCCCCAACACAAAAAAAGAGAACCAGTTTCTGGCACTGCTCACCTGTGTGACCTCCTGTCAAAAAACAGGGATGGACACCACTAGGAAGTCTCTTCCCCTTTTAATTCTGTAATACAATGAAAACAGCACTGCATACAGCATAGTTATAAAGTAATGTCCAACACAGTTACTTGTAGCGACTCTAGGAAAGGAAGGAGAGTTTTTAACAGTTGACAAAATAATATCTCTTCCCCTGACCCCACCCCAACACCAGAAAAGGAAATGGAAAGTAAAACCAGTGTTTGGAAAACAAAGAAATACCCTGCCACTGGTATAAATCCCATCTTCTTCCAACCCACTCCCACCCCCAACCACCCCACCCAACTTCCCTCCTCCTACCTATACTATTCAGAGTAAAGTAAGTTGGGAAAGAGAAAATA
>NW_016864006.1:0-1557 GCF_001698545.2 Rhinopithecus bieti | reverse complement strand
CCTGTCTTGGCCTCCCAAAGTGCTGGGATTACAGGTGTGAGCCACCATGCTTGGCCGAAACAATTCTTTAAAAAGGATATTAGGTAAAAATTAAGGAAACCTGAATAAAGTATGGACTTCAGTTAATAATATTAACATATCATTGTGTTTCATTAATTGTAACAAATATACCACACTAATGTAAGATGTCAATAATAGGAGAAACTGGATGTGGGGTAAATGAGACCTCTCTGTACTAGCTTCACAATTTTCTGTAAATCTGAAACTGTTTGAAAATAAAAGTTTATTTTAAAAGAAATTAATATCGAAAATCTTTGTCTTGCCCATAATGCACTCTGCCTAATCTACCCAATCAGTTCACACTCTTCACACTCTTAGTTTTTCCTAAATTTTACCATAATTATGAAGTTTATGTTCAACTGTTGATCATCAGATAGAGGAATTCTGCTGCGACAGATCCCAGAATATTATCCAATCCTATCGATGCCCTAAGCAACTGTCCAGGCTAAAGGTGCTTTGCTGTTGTAAAAACAACAAATTCAATTGAACCCCAAATGCTATTCAAGAGATACATTTTAGTTCCTTTCCACCTCACTGTCTATCTAGCAAAGTTTTATGTGTTTTTGGTAAACTCTGTACTGTGCTATATTTGAATTCCTGTACTCTATAAGATTCTATTAATGAATCCTGAGACACTTCTTAGAGCATATGTAAGCAATTGGGAAGCTTTTATCAATTTTGGAGGGGATAGGGAAATGAGAATAGGGATAAAATTGCTTCTTTACTATAGATGATTAACAAACATAAAGGCTGTCATTATGTTACAGAAACATTTTTAGATAAAGGCTCAGATGTCAGGGACCCTAATATTTGGGACCCTAATTTGATCAACCTAATTAGTTCAACAAGATATTTGATAACCTTTATTTATGAGTAGATCATATGTCTCCATGCAAAAGATTCTGAGTTCTGAGGGGAGCAGTTCAGTTCTGAACTCTGAAAAAGGAGTATCAGGATTCCAAATTTTGAAGAAAATGAGTAAGCTTGGGCTGTACCGTGAAATATTGCATCAACTACTGAATTATAAGCTTAAACTTAAGTTAGTTCATCTTTACCAATCTGTCTTACAGCTACATCAGAGGTCCCCTTTAACAGACTGGCCCCAGATATCGCCTAGTGTGTTAGCAATTATTATGCAAGTTTGGAACTTGTATACCCAAAGTCAGGAAAAAGCCCTGATCGAAATAACAATGATAACAGTAAAAACCCACACGTCATTTTGAAAACTACAGGCAGTCCTTGGATTTATAGAGAGTTCATGATCTAGACAGACACTGCAAGTTAAAATGAGGTAAATAAAATCTAGACATTAGGCCGGGTGCGGTGGCTCAAGCCTATAATCCCAGCACTTTGGGAGGCCGAGACGGGCAGATCACGAGGTCAGGAAATCGAGACCATCCTGGCTAACACGGTGAAACCCCGTCTCTACTAAAAAATACAAAAAAACAAGAAAAACAAAAAAAACTATCCAGGAGAGGTGGCGGGCGCCTGTAGTCC
>NW_016864005.1:6227-7428 GCF_001698545.2 Rhinopithecus bieti | reverse complement strand
TGTTGGGATGGAAAGCCACTGAGAAAGGCAGTGTCCTTCTCTGCATAGCCCTCTTGCTCCCCATGACTGAGTGAAGGGCTTGAGAAATAAAACACAGTAATTAAACACTGGCTATAAGGCAGAAGCAGAGATCATCCAAGTAGGCAGATCCGAATCCAAGCCAGGACCCTCTAGCTCAGTTCTCATTTTGTAAGAAGAAGAAATTAGAACCATAAAACGTTTTCAGAATAAGACCCCCAAACAACCAAGCCAGGAAGAGGACACAGAACCTAGAGGAGGCCAAAGGGGTGCAGGAACTTCTGACGAGTGTAGGGTGAGAGGACTGGACCAGGAGACAATGATGAGAACTCACCCAGAATGTTCTAGAATTACAAGGAATAACTGGTCCTGTTAATATGCAGAAGCTTGGCAAGGCAGAGCCAATTCTCAGTTATGTTTCCCATTCCAGGAGAATGTGACTTCCTGTTTGAAATGGAGGAGGGCTTTATTCCAACACATGATGATCTTCATAGGCTGACATTCTGGTCTCTTCATTACACAGGAGGGACATCTGAAGCTGAAAGGATTAACACAATGTTACAAGACCGAAAGCTGTGGAAACCGGACAATGTGGGGCCATGGCGAGTTGCCAAGAACTCTGGATTCTTCCAGGGGCTGACACTACCAGGTTGACTGGCCCTGGGAGATTTCTTTCTTCATCAATGGCCTCAGTTTCCTCATCTTCATAGAGTCAGACAGGTGGAGTGACCCCAAAGATTTGTCTCTCTTCTAAATGATACTAGGAAATCTCTGTTGGGTATAAAGGAACTCATTGATAACACTCATTTCCCATTTAGATTTTCTGAGGAAGTGACTTTGGACAACCATTGTGTACACACACCGATGCACATGCACAAACAGTACTTTCAGTCTGCAATTGCCTGTTTATTCCTTCAGCACCATTAGGTCAACACTGTTAACCAGAGTACATGACCTCTACCCCAACACTGGGCCAGACTCCATGATACCAGCTCACTGGGTGTGCTGTGGAGTGCCAAATGCCCACATATTGATCATCTGGTCACACCTATAGATAAATCCAGTAAGACTTAAAGTGCCTTACTATCAGTTGATTAAGTAAGATCCATAGAAATACTCTGTATTCTCTTATTACTACTACTACTACTATTATTATTATTATTATTATTATTTATTTTTATTT
>NW_016864005.1:0-1389 GCF_001698545.2 Rhinopithecus bieti | reverse complement strand
TGCAGAAAGGAGAAAAAAGAATTCCCCATCATCTCAGCATTCTGTATACCAAGACTTAACATCTCGGTATACTCCCTTCCAATCCTTTCTCCTAGATATACTTTTGTTTTTCCCTAATCCTCCCACAATGCCCAGCACATTGTAGGCCCTTAAATATTCACTGAACAAATAAACAGAGCACCAAATGCAAGACCAAGTCCACCAAATAATCGTGTGTTACATTAGCTATATTTGAGGCATTTACACACATGGTTTTAATAGGCTTGGGTGAAAGGACAGCAATTACATGCAGGGAGAAGGCATGGTCATAGGTATCCGCACATTTAAGAGGATGGAGGTGCCATGACTGACTCATCAAGGGCATCAGAAGGAAGCAATCTGGAAAGGAAGATGCTGGCTTCAGTTTTGGTGACTAGTTGGGGTGGATGCACAGAAGGTCCCAGCACAGACACTCAGCCCTCCTCTCTCAGAGCTCAAGAGCAGTTGGAGCCTCAGCACAGAGATGGTCGCAGCAGAAAGAGCAGTCAAAGAGGAGGGGAAGGAAGAGAAAGACTTGCAGGCCCTACTAAATTCCAGATATTGTGCTAAGAGCTTCACACATATCTACCCGTTCTAATCTTCACAAGTGCCCCATGAAGTGGACACCCATGTTCCTTTTATAGAAGAGGACACTACTGACCTGAGAGGCTCAGTGATTTACCCAGTTACTCTGAAGTAGAGCAAGGACTCAACTCCATGAACATGAGGGCTTTTTCCACTCACTCTACTTTCTGCTCATAGAAGCTTAAGGTATACCCAGAAGCCCAGGGAGAAAATGTGTTCAGATGAATTCATTACATAGGGCCCAGTTTTTTCTCTCCAACACCTGGGAACATGAGAGCATGTTCTTCCTCTTCCAAAGGCATGTCTTAAGTGTTTTCCAACTTATGATTAAAACCTGTTGAGTTTTTTTTGTTGTTGTTTTTGTTTTTTCTTTTGTATGAGTCTTCTGTCTCCCACTAGATTAGAACACTGCCAGGACATGCCTCACGACTTCTCCACCACATTAGCCCAACACTCTGCACTCAGCAGATATTCAGCAAATGTTCTGATGCTCATGTTGACCATCCCTTGCCAGTCTTCCTGGGCTCTTCCCTGTTTCCTTAGTCCTTGGACACTTTTATCGTAGGTGACCCGACTACCTCTGGCTCAGTCAAGACAAAGTCAAGCCCAGATGGATAAGCCCTCTTGAAAGATGGCAGACAACAGGCAGGTGAATTTGGGTGGACAGGCAGATTCATATGAGGAGAGAAGGCAAACTGTCCTTCTCCACAGGACTTGCTATGAAACAGTCTGCAAACTGATTGGCTCAGGGCTAATTCAGTCTATCCATGTGTATTCCTTGGCTCA
>NW_016864004.1:0-6745 GCF_001698545.2 Rhinopithecus bieti | reverse complement strand
GCCTAATCCCATGATGGGTACCAGTGATGAGATGTATTGCTCCAACCTAAGACAGGCGCAGTTCACGAGAGATAATCTTCTAGCTGCTATTATATATAATAAAGGGGGACCTGTCCAGAGCCATGAGGCCCGGAGTTAGCCGACCTCTGTTGCTTGATCTCCACAAAGCGGAGACAAGATGGCACATTTCCAGGTTCTTCATTATAAACTGTTCCCGCGTGCACCTAAAGCTTTTCCCGCGTGTGCCCAAAACTTTTCCCGCGCGCCCCCAAAACTTTTCCTGCGCGCACCTAAACTGTTCCCGCGTGCGCAAACCTTTCCCGCGCGCGCGCAAACTTTTTCGCGCCCAGGAAAATATGCAGCCTACAGCGCAGGCGCGATCCCACGCCCGGGAAAATTACAAACCCACGGTGCATGCGCAATTGTAATTTGAGAAAGCCCGGCCCCCCGTCACTGCCCTGGCCCAACCTCTTCCTCTGTCAGCCTATATAAGGCATTGCACTGCCACCATTAAACGAGACTTGATCAGACTATTTGTCTTGTCTCTATTTCTCATGTTTTCTTGTCTCCTCCATTCCCACTCCCCCTTCCAGGGTCTGTTCAACTGTCCTGCAGGTCGGGACACATTTCTTTGTTAATATTTTGTGTCGTTAATCTGTCTAAAACTGTCAATGGGTGTTGAAGTCTCCCATTATTATTGTGTAAGAGCCTATGTCTCTTTGCAGGTCTCTGAGAACCTGCTTTATTAATTTACTGAATTTGGGTGCTCCTGTGTTGCCTTCATCCTTTTATTTTGAGCCTATGTGTGCCATTACACGTGAGATGGGTGTCAACTTTCCACTTTGTGCCTTTTAAGTTGGGGATTTAGCCTATCTACATTCAAGGTGAGTATTGATATGTGTGGGTTTGATTATTTCATTGTGTTGTTAGCTGGTTATTATGTTGGCTTGCGTTTCTGCTTTATAGTGATACTGGCCTGTGTCTTTAAGTGTTGTTTTGTGTTAGCTGGTAGTGGTCTTTCCTTCCTATATTTAGTGCTCTTTTCAAGATCTCTTATAAGGCAGGTCTGGTAGTAATAAACTCCCTTAACATCTGCTTATCTGAAAAGGATCTTATTTCTCCTTTGCTTGATAAGCTTAGTTTGGTCAGATATAAAATTCTTTAAGAATGTTGAACATAGGCTCACAATCCCTTCTGGCTTGTAGGATTTCAGCAGAGATGCTCACTCTTAGCTTCATGGGGCTCCCTTTGTAGGCAACCTGCCTTTTCTCTCTAACTTCCTTTTACTTTCTCTCTTTCATTTTGGTCTTAGAAACTCTGATGATTATGTTTCTTTGGGATTATATTCTTGTGTAGATTCTTGCAGGAGTTCTCTGTAGTCCCTAAATTTGTCTGTTGGCCTCTCTAGCAAAGTTGAGGAAGTTTTCATGGACAATATCCTAAGATATGCTTTCCAGGTTTTTGCTGTCTCCTCCTCCCTTTCAGGGATGCCAGTGATTCATAGATTTGATCTCTTTGCTTAATCCCATACTTCTCAGAAGTTTTGTTCATTCCTTTTTAAAAAAAAATTTGTCTGTTTTGAGAAAACCAGTCTTCAAGTTTTGAGATTCTTTCCTCAGCTTGATTTATTCTGTTAACACTTGTGATTGCATTATGAAATTCTTGTACTGTGTTATTCAGTTCTTTGAGACTCTTTAGATTATTTTTTATACAAGCTATTTGTTCCTTCATTTTCTATATTGCTTTGTTGTGGTTTTTAGTCTCCTTGGATGGGGCTTTACTGTTCTCCTGAATCTCGATGATCTTCATTCATATCCATACTCTGAATTCTATTTCTATCATTTCAGCCTGGTTAGGAACTCTTGTTGGAGGACGAGTGTAGTCATTTGGAGGACATATGACACTGGCCATTTGAGTTACTAGAGTTCTTGCTTTGGTTCTTCCTCATCTCTGCATGTGGGTGTTCCTTTATCTGCAGTGTTGATTGAGTATAGTGAAGAGACTTCTTTTCCGGATGTTTTCACTGGGCTGAAGCTTTGTGTTTGGCCTTTATTTGAAGCTAACTTCTTCTCTCTGGTTTTAGAGAAGGGTATGGCAGAAAGGTGTATTTGGTGAGAGACTTTGGGATACAATCCAGTAGGTGGCACTTAGGCTCATTGGTGAGTTGGTAGACTCTTGCTCTGTTTTTTACACCCCCATGTTTCCTTATATATGCAGCCATGATGCTTCTCAATAATCTGAAATTGTGAGTTCCTCTCCCCTTTAAGTGCTGTCCGTAGATGGCAGCTTGGGGCTCCTGGGCTACCTACTGTAGTTCTGCAGTGATCTCATTGTTTATGTTCCTTCCCCAACTTGGAGGCAGCAAAGGAAGGGACTATATCAGAGGTTGTGGCCAAGGGTGTTTGCTTGTCTCCTGGGGTATCCAACCCAGAGAGATGCAGGTCACCAATCTCTCAATGCAATCAGCCCAGGATGGAGGGTCTGTGCTGTATGCCTAAGCCAGGGTTGCCCCTGGGGTGGGTAAGAAGTATGGGAGACAGACTGACCTCCTTTCTTTGGGTCAAGTGCAGTTTGTTGGAGGTGTGGATAAGGCACTTAAGGTCTTTGCTCCTTCATTAGTCTGAAGGTAACAAGGGCAGCTCCACCACAGAGGCAGTGAAAGAGAAGCTCTCAGTTGCACCTAGATGCTCTGTTCAGAGAGTTGCTACTGACTTGATAGCTATGGTTGGGGGTTGGCTGGAGGCACAGGCGTTGAGGATCTGTTTGGCAAGGAGATATGAGAATGAGCACTTGCATAACTGTCTGACCAGTTTTTTTTTTGGAGGCCTGCTGCTATATGCTGGAGACCCTCTCCAGTCTCTAGTCATTTTGGATTTCCCAGCACCTGGAGGTATCACCAGTGAGGGCTACGGAACAGCAAAAATGGCAGCCTCCCTCTGGGAGCTCCATCCCAGGCAGTACAGACCTGTTTCTGGCCCTAACACACCTGTAAGAGGTGGTTGGAGACCCTAGTTAAGAAATTTCACTCAGAGAGGAAAAATAGGATCAGAGTCCCACTTTAAAAAACAGGCTGGCCATATTTTTTTAGAGTATTTGTACTGTGCTGGGTGTCCAGTTCATATCAGACAGTCCAAAGCCTGAAGGCTGGAACAGCTAAGTCACCAAACAGCAAAGATGGTGGTCCACTCCTCCCTCTGGGAGCTCTGTCTCAGAGAGCTGCAGAAAACCAGCAGGGGTATCTGGAGACCCCAGTTAGGATACTCCACCCAGTGATGAGAAACGGGATCAGGGACCTACTTAAAAATCAGTCTAGCCATAATTTTGTAGTTCATCTATGCTGTGTTGGAGGTCCACATTAGCACTTCGTTGCCTTAGACTGGCCAAATTCAGAAGGCCAGAATAGCAAAGTCACCAAAATAGCAAAGATGGTGGCCACCCTCTCTATCTGAGAGCTCCATCTCAGAGAGGTTTTAAATCTGTCAGCCAGAGAGCACTAGTGGGGGTGGCTGGAGACCCCAGCTGGGAGGTCCTGCCAGTGAGGAGGAATGGAATTGGGGACCTGCTTTACAAAATAGTCTGTCCATATTTTCACAGCACAGCTATACTGTGCTGGGGGACTATCCCCACCATCGGTCACCTCAGACTTTCCAAAGCCTGAGGGCCTAAAAAACTAAGTTGCCCAAACAGCACAGGAGGCAAACCACACCTACACTTAAGAGCTCCGTCTCAGGGAGGTGCCACGCTGCTATTGGTGACTGGCTGGAAATCCAAGCCAGTGAATGTTATCCTGTAAGGTGGCATGGAAGTGGGGCCTGCAGACTGTCACTGCTCAGTCCCCTAGATTGAACACGTTTCCTAGGAGTATATTTGGGGGTCTAACCACCTGCTTTGCTAGAGGTGCAGCTACTTTTGCAGGGAAATCCAGAAAGCCTGGGTATCTAAGACTCCCTGGTCCCCACGTATGGCTAAGAAGCGGCTCTGCAAAGACTTCATGCAGTTCTGTGTTAAACTGAAGGCCATGGTGGAATGGGTTTACAAGGGCATCTCCTGACCCTAAAGATGCAAAGATCCATGGGAGGATCATGGGTTCTCAGGGTCACACATTTACCCACTGCTTCCCTGGGGGAAGAGAGGGTGTGGGAGGTTCTCTTGGCTTTGTGTCACCCCCGGGTGGGCCATTGTCCTGCCTTGCTTTTCTCTGTTCACTGTGGGTCGAGTTGTTTCCTTGATTAGTCCCAGTGTGAGTACCCGGATGTTTCAGTTGAAGGTACTCTATTTATTTACCCTTTCTGTTCCTGTCTTTGAGAGCCACACACACTAGCTGCTTCTAGTCAGCCATCTTGTCCACCTCTCCTGAGATTTTTAACTAGAAGACATGCAAATTTAAGAAAAAAGAAGTAACACTTAACTTAGGAGACGATGTGATCCTGTGTATAGAAATTTTAATAAGTTTACCAAAATCTACTTGAATTAATAAATTTAGAAATGTTGGAGGATAAAAATCTATACAACATTGTCAATTGTGTTTATTTATACTAGCAACAAACTATTAGAAAATTAAATAAAAGGAGCAATACTTCTCATAATAGTACCAATACTTAGGATTGAATATTTAGCAATAAGTGTAACATAGGGTAATCAAGATGTATACAAACTATTGAAGAAAATTTTTAAAAATACCTAAATAATTTAGAGATATATGCTGTTCTCGGACTAGAAAACTCAATATTATTAGTGTGTTTATTTATATATTTTGTTATACATTGTACTACAGATTCAATGCAATCTCAAATAAAAGTGTTATAAGCTTTTTCTCCAAAGGAAATTGACAACCTGGTTCTGACATTTATATGAATATGTAGAAGTACTAAAATACATACAAAAAAATTTATTTGTCTAGACCCCAAGATTATCAACCATAATTAATTAGTGCAATTGAAAGTGATCAAAACAAGAACATCTACTCTTTGAAAGTATCTGTTAACAAAGAAAAGCCACAGATCAAAAAAATTTTTGTAATACACATATCAGGTGAAAGACTTGTATACAGAATATATAAAGAATACTCACAAGACAAAATAAGAAGATAAATTCCATAACAGAAAATAGACAAATGATTTATACAGGCACCTCAGTAAAGAATATATATGAGTGACCAACAAAGACATAAAATATTAATGAACATCAGAAAATGCAAATTCAGAAAAGATCAAAGCCCTGCCAACACCTTTATCTTAGCCTAGTTAAAAAAAAAAAAAAAAAAAAAAAAAAAAAAAAAAAGATCAGATTTCTGATTCATACAATCATAAGATAATACATTTGTGTTGTTTTAAGCCATTATGTTAATTAGTTACAGCTGCACATTAAACCAAATACAAATACCATCCCCCTAAAATAACTAACCCTGAAAAAATTGACAATAGAAAGTGTTGCTAAAGAGTTGAATCTTTGGAACTCTCATAATCAATTGGAGTACAAAATGGTACAACTACTTTAGAAATTAGTTTGACAATTCTTACAATGTTGAATATACGCTTATCTTATGAACCAGCAATTCCACATCTTGATACTCCAAAGAAATGAAAATATATCCATACACAATAATTCACAGATGGATATTTATAGCAGTTTAATTTATAATAAGCCCAAGTTGAAAATGACCTGAGTGAATGAAGAAGTGAATTGTTAAAAAAATTGTGATATATAAAAATAATTATATGTATATATAATTTTATCGATGCACACAAAAAAAATATAGAGAAATCTCAAAGATATGCTGAGAAGAACCTAGCCACCAAAGAATACATTCTATATAACTGTATACCTATGAATCTCTAGGGACATGAAATATATTTTTTAGTGACAGAAAGCAAATTATTAGTTACCTGAAACTGGGGTATAGAATAGGGACCGAGTGGAAAGAAATAATGGAAATACACTCTATCCTAAAATTACTTAGACTCACCCAGATATACATATTGTACTCTTAAAAGGTAGACATTTTGCTATGTGTAAATTGTTGTTTCATAATAAAATACTTCTAATAATTCTAGCTAATCATACTTTGTTAAATCTGACAATGTAACAATATTTCTTTCATAATGTTAAGTGTATGATTAATATTAATTTGCTATTTTGAAATATTTTAACTTTAAAATTTGAGATATTTCTTATGAATTAAGTGTTAATCCCCATAAATTGTTTGATTGTCTCATGAACGTTTATACTACAATTTTTTTTTTTTTTTTTTTTTTTTTTTTTTTTTTTTTTGAGATGGAGTTTCACTCTTTTTGCCCAGGCTGGAGTGCAATGGCACAATCTCAGCTCACCGCATCCTCCGCCTCCCAGGTTCAAGCGATTATCCTGCCTCAGTCTCTCGAGTAGCTGGGATTACAGGCATGCGACACCATGCCTGGCAAATTTTTGTATTTTTAGCAGAGACAGGGATTCTCCATGTTGGTCAGGCTGGTCTTGAACTCCTGACCTCAGATGATCCACCCGCCTCGGACTCCCAAAGTGCTGGGATTACAGGCGTGAGCCACTGCACCCGGCTCTATACTACAAATTAAATGAAAATAGTAAAATAGATGTCTGGACTAACTCAACTTCGTGTAGAATAATTATAATCGAATTGCTAATGCTTTTCTTTATTCTGGCAGACAGATCAAATATAGTATAACAAAATCCAAGTTTTTTTATTATTATTATACTTTAAGTTCTAGGGTACATGTGCATAATGTGCAGG
>NW_016864003.1:0-1904 GCF_001698545.2 Rhinopithecus bieti | reverse complement strand
TTTATTTATTTATTTATTTATTTATTTATTTATTTATTTATAGATGGAGTCTTGCTCTGTCACCAGGCTGGAGTGCAGTGGCACAATCTCAGATCACTGCAACCTCCACCTTCCGGGTTCAAGCAATTCCCCTGCCTCAACCTACCAAGTAGCTACAGGCGTGCGGCACCACGCCCAGCTAATTTTTTGTATTTTAGTAGGGATGAGGATTCAGCATGTTGGCCAGGATGGTCTCAATCTCCTGACCTCATGATCCACCCACCTCGGCCTCCCAAAGTGCTAGGATTACAGGTGTGAGCCACCGCGCCTGGCCCTCACTCTTTTTTTTATCGGTGAATAGCACTCCATTGTGTATAGGTACATTTTCTTTATCCATTTGTCTGTTGATGAACACTTAGGTTGCTTCCAAATCTTGACTACTGTAAATAGTGCTGCAATAAACATGGGAGTTCTAACATCTCTTTGATATACTGATTTCCTTTCTTTTGTATATATACCCAGTAGTGGGATTGCTAGATCATATTTTATGATCTAGCTCTATTTTAGTTTTCTTTAGGAACTTCCAAACTGTTCTCCATAGTGGTTGTATTAATTTAAATTCCCACCAACAGTATATGAGGGTTCCCTTTTCTTCACATCCTCCCCAGCGTTTGTTATTGCTTGTCTTTTAGATAAAAGCCATTTTGACTGGGATGAGATGGTATCTCATTGTAGTTTTGATTTGCATTTCTCTGATGATCATTGATGTTGACCATCTTTTCATACACCTGTTTGCCATTTGTATGTCTTCTTTTGAGAAATGTCTATTCAGATATTTGGCCCATTTTGAAATCAGATTATCAGATATTTTTTCCTGTAGAGTTGTTTGAGCCCTTTATATATTCTGACTATTAATCTCTTGTCAGTTTGCAAATATTTTATCCCATTCTGTGAGTTTTCTCTTCACTTTGTTGACTGTTTCCTTTGCTGTGCAGAAGTTTTTTTTAACTTGATGTGATCCCATTTGTCCATTTTTGCTTTAGTTACCTGTGCTTGTGGGATATTACTCAAGAAATCTCTGCCCAGACCAATATCCTGGAGAGTTTCCCCAATGTTTTATTTAGTAGTTGCATAGCTTGAGGTCTTAGATTTAAATCTTTAATCCATTTTGATTTGATTTTGGTATATGGTAAGAGACAGGGGTCTAGCTTCTTTCTTCTGCATATGGATATCCAGTTTTCCCAGCACCATTTATTGAAGACACTGTCCTTTCCCCAATGTATGTTTGTGGCACCTTTGTCAAAATGAATTCACTGTAGACATATAGATTTGCTTCTAGGTTCTCTATTCTCTTTCATTGGTCTAGGTGTCTATTTTTATGCCAGTATCATGCTATTTTGATTACTATAGCTCTGCAGTATAACTTGAAGTCAGCTAATGTGATTTCTCAAGCTTTGTTCTTTTTGCTCAAGATAGCTTTAGCTATTCTGCGTCTTTTATGGTTCTGTATAATTTTAGGAATTTTTTTCTATTTCTTCAAAGAACGTCATTGGTATTTTGATAGGGATTGCATTGAATCTATAGATTGCTTTGGGTAGTATGGACATGTTAACAATGTTGGTGCTTCCAATCCATAAACATGGAATATATTTCCATTTCTTGTGTTTTCTTCAATTTCTTTCATCAATCATTTGTAGTTTTCATTGTAGAGATCTTAAACTTCTTTGGTTAATTTAATTCATAGATATTTAATTTTATTTGTAGCTATTTTAAATGGGATTAGTTTTTTATTTCTTTTTCAGATTGTTCGCTGTTAACATAGAAATGCTACTGATTTTTGTATAGTGATTTTTGTATCCTGCAACTTTACTGAATTTGTTTATCAGTTCTAATAGCTTTTTGGTGTAGCCTTCAGGTTTTTCCAA
>NW_016864002.1:0-1904 GCF_001698545.2 Rhinopithecus bieti | reverse complement strand
TGGCGTGAACCTGGGAGGCGGAGCTTGCAGTGAGCCGAGATGGCGCCACTGAACTTCAGCTTGGGTGACAGAGTGAGACTCTGTCTCAAAAAAAAAAAAAAAAAAGAGTGGGAGATTTTAAAGGTGATTTGAAGCTCCAATACATGGGTAGTACTTATTGACTATGACTGTCACTGTAGGGTGATCCACTGAGATGTTTAGCTGGGGAACCCCAATGTAAAATTTTGGGGTCTTACCTCTTGAGCTGGTCATAGTCCCCTAAAAAATGTCTTTCATTCTTCTGCCTGGAGGGTAAAGGCCCGGATAGCAGTGTCCCTGGGGCCAAGTGGAAGAAGCAGGATGGGGATTCAACATGTCAGAGGGCATACTTTGATTTAATCCTGTTGCTAGTACAGGTCCCCTGCCCTCAACTCTGCCTGACGTTCAAGAGAATAAACTTCCAATCTTCCACTAAGGTGACACAGGGAAGCTAAATCTCTAGCTGCTCCTTAAATGGTTTCAAGCAATCTTGCATGTTTTACGACAGCCTCCTCCATCACCTCTACTTTCAGTAGAAACTGGCGCCCCAGTTCAGGACAGTCATATATGGCTGTGTGAGCTGTGCACTGCATCATTCTGAGGCCACCTCTCTCACAGGGTAGACATGACAGATCTGTATATTTACCATGTCAAATTTCTGGCAGACGGCTGTAGAGTGTCTTGAGAAAGGGGAGGCTGTTTCTACTGCACACATAGGTGCGGCGTGGCCTAGCAGCGACCCTACTATCATCTCTCCACCTTTTGAGAATCCAGCAGGGTAAGTCAGGCTGGAACTCATCTTTTCTCACTGCCAGTTCATGTCCAGCATTTCCAAGGCCTGCTAAATCAGTTACAACTGATCCATTTGCTTTCTAACATCCAAAATTGTGCTGTGGTCTTTTCTTCCTCTCCCCGATCCCGTCTCTATGAATCTACATTTTCATCTTTTTTTTTTTTTTTGAGACAGGGTCTCACTCTGTCTCCCAGGCTGGAGTTCAGTGGCATAATCCGGGCTCATTGCAGCCTCTACCTCCCAGGCTCAAGTGATCCTCATAGCTCAGCCCTCTGAGCAGCTGGAACTACAGGTCTCCATATCTGGCTGATTTTTTGTATTTTTTCAGTAGAGACTTGCCCAGGCTAGTCTCAAACTCCTGGACTCAAGTGATCTGCCCACCTTGGCCTCCCAAAGTGCTGGGATTACAGGCGTGAGTCATAGTGCCTGGCTACATCTTTTCCCAAAAATTTCTTCATTATAAAGTCAGGAGGATTTCAGGAAAAAAAAGTGAAATAGATGCATGCATTCAATCTTCAATGTTTGTCTGGAAGTCTATACAAGTAACATCGACAGAAGATTGCTGAAAGCTTTATGTTACATTCATTCCTTTGGAGTCTAAGTCATCGTTGGTTCCAACCTCCCTGGGAAGTCTTCAGTGTTATGGCAAAAGGTTTGTGAATAGGAATGTACTTGGCCAGAAAATGTTCTTCCCTCTAAAAATGTATCTTAAGGCCAGGCGAGGTGGCTCACGCCTGTAATCCCAGCACTTTGGGAGACCTAGGCAGGCGATGGCCTGAGGTCAGGAGTTGGTGACCAGCCTGGCCAACACAGTGAAACTCTGTCTCTACTAAAAATACAAAAATTAGCCGGGCTTGGTGGCTTGTGCCTGTATCCCAGCTACTTAAGGGGCTGAGGTAGGAAAATTGCTTGAATCTGGGAGGTGGAGGTGGCAGTGAGCCAAGATTGTGCCACTGCACTCTTGCCTGGGTGACAGAGTGAGACTCTGTCTCAAAAATAAATAAATAAATACATAAATAATACGAAAAAAATTATCTTTATTTATTTATTTATTTATTTATTTATTTATTTATTTATATTTATTTATTTATTT
>NW_016864001.1:0-1329 GCF_001698545.2 Rhinopithecus bieti | reverse complement strand
CGAGACCATCCTGGCCAAAATGGTGAAACCCCGTCTCTACCAAAAAGACAAAAATTAGCCAGGCGTGGTGGCAGGCGCCTGTAGTCCCAGCCACTCTGGAGGCTGAGGCAGGAGAATCGTTGAACCTGGGAGGCAGAGGTTGCAGTGAGCCGAGATTGTGCCACTGCACTCCAGCCTGGCCACAGAGCGAGACTCTGTCTCAAAAAAAAAAAAATGAAAATGAAAAAAAGAAGGGGTCTCAAAAAATAAATAAATGAGGAAGGGGTCTCACTATGTTGCCCAGGCTGGTCTCAGACTCCTGAGCTCAAGGGATCCAACCATATGGGCCTCCCAAGGTGCTGGGATTACAGGCATAAACCACAGCGCCTGACTTCATTTTCCTTCTTTTTTTTTTTTTTTGAGATGGAGTCTTGCTCTGTTGCCCAGGCTGGAGTGCAGTGGTGCAATCTCAGCTCACTGCGACCTCTACCTCCTGATTTCAAGTGATTCTCCTTTAGGTAGAGACAGGGTTTCGCCATGTTAGCCAGGCTGATCTTGAACTCCTGACCTCAGGTGATTCGCCCACCTCGGTCTCCCAAAGTGCTGGGATTACAGGCGTGAGCCACTGCACCTGGCCTCATTTTCCTTCTTGATAAGGGAGAAAGATAAAGGAAGAGGAGGAAAATGACTTTTTCTTTAGAGATGGGGTCTCACTCTGTCACCCAGGCTAGAGTGCAGTGGCGCAATCACGGCTCACTCTAGCCTCGAACACCTGGACTCAAGCCATTCTCCCACCTCAGCCTCCCAAGTAGCTGGGACTACAGGCATACACCATCATGCCCAGTTAATTTTTTCTTTTCTTTTTGCAGAGATGGGGTCCCACTATATTGCCCAGGCTGAAAAGTGACTTTTTTGGTGTGCAGATCTCAATAATTCTTTTGTAAGGCTGCCTTGATTGATCTCTAAGGCTCAGTGTGGCTCAGCTTGAAATGCAATTTGAGCTATGCTCCTACAGTTTTCCTGAAATGCATAATGGGGCAGAGTAACTTAGAGCCACGATAGATTCAGCATGTGTTCTCCGTCCCTGAAGGTTGAGGTCTTGGACAAGTGATCCCTAGCCACCAATTCTTTCTTTCTTTTTTTTTTTTTTGAGATGGAGTCTCGCTTTGTCGTCCAGGCTGGAGTACAGTGGCGGGATCTCAGCTCACTGCAAGCTCCGCCTCCTGGGTTTACGCCATTCTCCTGCCTCAGCCTCCTGAGTAGCTGGGACTACAGGTGCCCACCATCTCGCCCAGCTAGTTTTTTGTATCTTTTAGTAGAGACGGAGTTTCACCGTGTTAGCCAGGATGA
>NW_016864000.1:0-336 GCF_001698545.2 Rhinopithecus bieti | reverse complement strand
TTCAATGCACACCCAAATGTCCTATTGCAGATCCAAAATATCTCTTCTCAGATTTCCCAAAAAAAGTGTCAACAAACTTCTCCATGAAAAGAATCATGTAACCCTGTGGGATGAATTCACAAATCACAATGAAGTTTCTCAGAAAGTTTCCTTCTAGATTTTATCTGAGTATAGTTCCTTTGTCACAACAGGCTTCAATGCCATCCAAAACAGCCCTTCTCACATTCTGCAAGAACAGTGCTACCAAACTGCCCCATGAGAAGAATCGTGTAACTCTGTGAGATGAATTCACAAATCACAAATCAACAACTCAGAAAGACTCTTTCTCGTTTTTTC
>NW_016863999.1:0-336 GCF_001698545.2 Rhinopithecus bieti | reverse complement strand
GTAGGCAAGTGTAGGAGCAAAACTGCAAGTTTATTTTTGTCACCTAAGGTGTGGGGAAGAGGTCTGTCGGCCTCCGGCAAAGAGCCCGGTGGGGCTCTCCCACCGAGTTCCTGCAGTCCCGACATCCCAACAGGAGTGGAGGACTGAGGAAGGCCGCGCGTGGTGTCCGTCCAGAGCGGCTTTTCTAGGAGTGGGAGGGCAATAGGAGGGGCAAGGGCGTGTAGGCGGGCGTTCCACAGGTGCCACCAGGTAAATCTTGGTCTCTTCGGATTGACGTCACCTGGCGCATGCCCGGTTGGTCTGCATCCTCCCTGGGCGCTGGCTGCATTTTTCGCG
>NW_016863998.1:0-1331 GCF_001698545.2 Rhinopithecus bieti | reverse complement strand
AAAAAAAAAAGAGAATATTTTGTTTGCTATCTATTTGAAGATGAGATTCTCAGAAGGGTGAATGCTTCAGCAGAGGGTAGGTGAGCTTGCAAGGTGACTTCTACTTTGAAGAAGTCATCAGTGTCTGAACTTGAGCTATTTAGTCTCAAATTCTGTCAACATAGAGAATGAAGCCATTCAGGGATGAACTTAACTTTGTCCAGGCTCATAATGTATAAAAGTGGTAAAGTGGTATATAAATCCAGAATGGTGATATATTAGCTATGTGATCTCAGCGAGTGACCATGATTAATATAAATGTTATTTCTTCATAGTCTAGTCCTTTGAAAATTTACTCTATATAGACTTGCATTGCAACTCCATTTTAACTAGGATGTTTACTCAGAATGTTCTGTTCTTTAAGCTATTTTGGATAACACATTTTAAAACTGTGTATAGATAATATAGTTCTACCAAGTGAGTCTTTCATTAATTGCTTATGTTCTTTTGAAATGTACTTTATGAGATTTTTTAAAAGATCTTAAATATTAATAACAAGGTAAGACAATGACTTGTAGCCTTTTCTCTTACAAAGTCAAGGCTCTAGAAATAACCTTTCCAATCCTAGCAGAGTCTTTGGTCTGCATGTGTTTACAAATGCAAATAAAAGCAGAGAGCACAGCTAATTCAGTACTCTTTAAATAGCATAAGCTTATATTTGTATAGACCATTTCTTATGTAGTAAACTTACTTCCTTCTGCAGATTCTGCTTTCATGTTTTGTCAGTCCAATCACAGTGTGAAGATGGTTGAATAAAACTATCATTTATCCATGATAGAGTATTATGCAGCCATTATTATAATAAGCATTTCCCATTGTAAACATTTCCAGTGTTTACAATGTTTTTTGTTCTTTTCAAAATAGGCTGTTGCTGTTCTTTTCCGCCAAGGCAGACAGATCACCTTGTTCTTTTCCAGCCCAGGCTGGAGAGCACTGGCGCAATCTCAGCTCACTGCACCCTCTGCCTCCTGGGTTCAAGCAATTCTCCTGCCTCAGCCTCCTGAGTAGCTGGGATTACAGGGGCCCACCACCACACCCAGCTAATTTTTGCATTTTTAGTAAAGACAGGGTTTCACCATGTTGACCAGGCTGGTCTCAAACTCCTCACCTCAAGTGATCCACCCTTCTCAGCCTCCCAAAGTGCTGGGATTATAGGCATGAGCCACTGTGCCTGGCCACTATGATTTTCAAAAGCAGAGTATAAAATGATAAAGAGCCGGGCACGGTGGCTCACGCCTGTAATCCCAGCACTTTGGGAGGCCGAGGTGGGCGGATCACAAGGTCAGGAGATC
>NW_016863997.1:0-814 GCF_001698545.2 Rhinopithecus bieti | reverse complement strand
TTTTTTTTTTTAAGAAAGAGTGGGCAGGCACCAGTTCTGTCTGTAAACTCCTTTTATTTCATACTGAGAATAGGCGAGATTTGATTGTTCCACATTGTTATCTTGTTTTGATTGATAGTCACATCCTTCCCGTTTGGGCATTAGTGATACGGAAAAGTCAGACTCTTTTTGCCAGGGGTGTCATTAATCTGAGTTGTTAGGTATTGATGACCTGAATGTTAACCCTACATTGCAGTTCCACTAATTTGTAAGCTTTTCTGGTTTCTGCTCTTTCCTCTTGTCCTGTTTCCCAAGTGATCAATTTCTGTCAGGCTTGTTTGTTTCCAACTGGATTGCTTCTTTATAGTTTGATTCAAAGATATTGATTTAGTCCCCCTGTCCTTCCTCTGGAATGGTACTCGGATCTTATTTTATTTTATTATTTTATATTTATTTATTTGGTGGCAAAGAATTCATTTCTTCTGTGTTCCCCACCACCCCTCACTTTCTTGTTTTTAGTGATAAATTGTTTGTGCAAGTTATTTTAGTGATAATGCACTGTGGTTGGTTAACAACAAACTTGCAGGATACATGAAAGCAGATGTTCTAGTTTTCTTTGCATGGGGAAGGTAGTCCCTCCCTCCTTTCTTTTCCTTCCTTCCTTCTTCCCTCCCTTCCTTCCTTCCTCCCCACTCCTTCCCTTTCTACTTATCTCTCTTCCTTCCTTTTCCCTTCCCTCCTTCCCTCCCTCCCTCCCTCCCTCCCTCCCTTCCTTCCTTCCTTCTTTCCTTCTTTCCTTCCTTCACCTTCCTTCTTCTTTATTCTTTCCCAGCTT
>NW_016863996.1:0-950 GCF_001698545.2 Rhinopithecus bieti | reverse complement strand
TACATTACCTGTAAACATAATAAAGTGCTTTGAGGAAATTAAAAAAAAAAAAAGTAAAATTGAGATAAAAGCAATAAACAAGAACACGTGGGGACCTTCAGACTCTCTGATGGCTATCTGAGAGCTGGTGCCTGGTCGGGGAGGGGGATGCCATTCCTTGCATGCTGTTTGGTCAGCTTCATCCAGTGGTCAGGCAGTTTGGTTTCCTGGCTCCAGACATGGCTCTCAGTCTCCTTTTCCACCCAGAGTCTGAAGCCACTGCCTCCTAGGTTCTGACCACACTGAATACCTCCTACCAATCTTTTCATGACTAGCACTCTGTACACTATTGGCTCCCCTACCTGGAAACTCTTCCCTTTTTTTCTCCTTTATTCTCAGCAAACAGCAATTCCACTGCCAGAGAGGTAGTTTCCTCTTTTCTGCACTCTGCAGCTCCCTGTCAACAACTTATATACAGCGGTTTCCACTTGTGTCTCCTGTGTTAGGTTCTAAGCAACTTGAGGACAGGGCTCACACTCTAGTCAGTGCTATCTGAAAGCAGCATAATGTGAGTCACCAATGTAACACAGCCACATAATTAAAGATTTTTTAACAGCCACATTATCAATGTAAAGAAAAAAATAAGTCAGCCAGGCGTGGTGGCTCCCGCCTGTAATTCCAGCACTTTGGGAGGCTGAGGTGGGCAGATCACGAGGTCAGAAGATTGAGACCATCCTGGTTAACACAGTGAAACTCCATATCTACTAAAATACAAAAAATTAGCCGGGGTGGTGGCAGGCACCTGTAGTCCCCGTTAGTCGGGAGGCTGAGGTAGAATGGTGTGAATCCGGGAGGCGGAGCTTGCAGTGAGCCGAGATGGCACCACTGCACTCCATCCAGCCTGGGTGACAGAGCGAGACTCCGTCTCAAAAAAAAAAAAAAAAAAAAAAAAAAAAAAAAAGAAAAGTCAT
>NW_016863995.1:0-328 GCF_001698545.2 Rhinopithecus bieti | reverse complement strand
AAGGAACAGGGCTGCAGAGCAAGTGAAACTTCATCTGTATATACAGCCACTCCCCACCACCCAAGCTCCACCTCCTTGTCAGATCAGTGGCGGCATTAGTTTCTCATAGGAGTGTGAACTCTATTGTGAACTGCACATGGGAGGGATCTAGGTTGTGAGCTCCTTATGAGAATCTAATGCCTGATGATCTGTCATTGTTTCCTATCACCCCTAGATGGGAACCCTTCCTTAGGCCACCTGGTGGTCCCCCACTCCTGAAGACGGAGGAATGGAGGTGGCCTCTAGAAGCTGCAAAAGGCAAGGAAATTGATTCTCCTCCAGAGCCTCC
>NW_016863994.1:0-815 GCF_001698545.2 Rhinopithecus bieti | reverse complement strand
ATTTTATATTTTTAGTGGAGACGGGGTTTCTCCATGTTGGTCAGTCTGGTCTCGAACTCCCGACCTCAGGGGATCCGCCCACCTTGGCTTCCCAAAGTGCTGGGATTCCAGGGATGAGCCACTGCACCCAGCTCTTTTTGTTGTTGTTGTTAGAGACAAGGTCTCATTCCGCTTCCCAGGCTGGAGTGCAGTGGCATGATCATAGCTCCCTGCAGCCTTGAACTCCTGGTCTCAAGATCCTCCTGCCTCAGCCATATTCTCAGTCTTTTTCATTTTAGTCATTCTGATGGGTGTATATTGGTCTTTCATTGTGGTTTTAAATTTTTTTGTAAGACAGGGTCTTGCTGTGTTGCCCAGGCTAGTCTCCAACTCTTGGCCTCAAGTCATCCTCCCCCGTCAGCCTCCCAAAGTGCTGAAATTACAGGCTTGAGCCACCATGCCCGGCCTTCTCATTGTGGTTTTAATTTTTGTTTCCCTAATGATTAATGTTGTTGACCATCTTTTCATATTCATATTGGCTGTTTGTATATCTTGTGAAAAGTCTGTTCAAATCTCTGCCTGTTTGTTTGTTTGTTTGTTTGTTTTATTAAGACAAGATCTCACTTTGTTGCCCAGGCTGGAGT
The DNA here is from genome assembly GCF_001698545.2 of Rhinopithecus bieti. Taxonomy (NCBI): domain Eukaryota; kingdom Metazoa; phylum Chordata; class Mammalia; order Primates; family Cercopithecidae; genus Rhinopithecus; species Rhinopithecus bieti. The sequence goes on along the minus strand of NW_016863994.1, from coordinate 192 downwards.
GCAGTGGTGAGATCATGGCTCACTGCAACCTCCAACTCTTGAGCTCAAGTGATCCTCCTGCCTCAGCCTCCCAAGTATCTAGGACTGCAGATGTGTGCCACCATGCCTGGCTGAAATCTTTGCTCATTTTAAAATTGGGTTGTTGGTCTTGTTACTGAGCCGTAAGAATTACATATATATATGAAATAATTT
>NW_016863993.1:0-327 GCF_001698545.2 Rhinopithecus bieti | reverse complement strand
TTCAACCAAATTAAAAGAATTAGGTTGGATTCATTTACAATAAAATAATCAACTTAAAATATCAGCCCTTCCATTTAGGGCCAAGGAGGCCAATAGTTCCTATTTAAACAGCAGAATTGCACAATTATTTTTACCTATATTTGATGGCACAAAAAAATAAAATTCTTACAACTTCCACTGACACCCTCCCCGCCCTCCAGAGTAGAGTTCATACAATTGCATCTTAGGTCAGTACTCAGGCTTTTAAAAATCATCTTACAATTTGAAATATAATACAACTACTCTGGTAACAAGAATACTTTTAAAACAATTCTTATAGAAAACAAA
>NW_016863992.1:0-756 GCF_001698545.2 Rhinopithecus bieti | reverse complement strand
CATGAGGTATTTCTCCTAATGCTATCCCTCCTCCAGCTCCCCACCACCCAACAGACCCCAGTGTGTGATGTTCTCTGCCCTGTATCCAAGTGATCTCATTGGTCAATTCCCACCTATAAATGAGAACATGCAGTGTTTGGTTTTCTGTCCTTGTGATAGTTTGCTGAGAATAATGGTTTCCAGCTTCATCAATGTCACTGCAAAGGATATGAACTCATCCTTTTTTATGACTGTATAGTATTCCATAGTGTATATGTGCCACATGTTCTTAATCCAGTCTATCATTGATGGACATTTGGTTTGGTTACAAGTCTTTGCTATTGTGAATAGTTCTGCAATAAACATATGTGTGCATGTGTCTTTATAGTAGCATGATTTATAATCCTTTGGGTACATAACCAATAATGGGATTGCTAGGTCAAATGTAATTATAGTTCTAGATCCTTGAGGAGTCACCACACCATCTTCCACAATGGTTGAACTAATTTACACTCCCACTAACAGTGAAAAAGTGTTCCTATTTCTCCACATCCTCTTCAGCACCTGTTGTTTCCTGACTTTTTAATGATAGACATTCTAACTGGGGTGAGATGGTATCTCAGTGTGGTTTTGATTTGCATTTCTCTGATGACCAGCGATGATGAGCATCTGTTGGCTGCAAAGATGTCTTCTTTTGAGAAGTGTGTGTTTATATCCTTTGCCCACTTTTTGATTGGGTTGTTTGGTTTTTTCTTATAAATTTGCTTTAGTTCTTTG
>NW_016863991.1:0-328 GCF_001698545.2 Rhinopithecus bieti | reverse complement strand
CAAATAACAAAATGACAGGAGTAAGTCCTTACTTATCAATAATAATATTGAAAGTAAATGGACTAAACTCTTCAGTCAAACTTTGTAGAGTGGCTAAATGGATTAAAAATAACCCAATGGATTATTACAGAAGATGGCCGAATAGGAACAGCTCCAGTCTCCAGCTCCCAGCGCGAGCGACACAGAAGACAGGTGATTTCTGCATTTTCAACTGAGGAACTGGGTTTATCGAACTAGGGAGGGCTGGACAATCAGTACTGGTCAGCTGTTTCATCCCGACCAGGGAGAGCTGAAGCAGGGCGAGGCATCACCTCACCTGGGAAGCACG
>NW_016863990.1:0-982 GCF_001698545.2 Rhinopithecus bieti | reverse complement strand
AAAGTGCTGGGATTAAAGGCTTGAGCCACCGCGCCCGGCCGGAACTTCTTGTTCTTTAGTCTCCTATTTGTCAGTTTATTTTTTTGTATTTTAGTAGAGAGGGGTTTCACCATGTTCGCCAGGATGGTCTCGATCTCGTGACCTCGTGATCCACCCGCCTCGGCCTCCCAAAGTGCTGGGATTACAGGCGTGAGCCACCGCACCTGGCCATTGTTTTTTTTTTTTTTTTTTTTTTTTTTTTGAGACAGTGTTTTGCTCTTGTTGCCCAGGCTGGAGTGCAATGGCGCCATCTCAGCCCACTGCAACCTCTGCCTCCTGGATTCAAGCGATTCTCCCTCCCTCAGCCTCCCAAGTAGCTGGGATTAACAGGCATGCGCCACCATGCCCAGCTAATTTTGTATTCTTAATAGAGACGGGGTTTCTCCATATTGGTCAGGCTAGTCCCAAACTCCTGACCTCAGGTGATCTGCCCACCTCAGCCTCCCAAAGTGCTGGGATTACAGGCATGAGCCACTGTGCCCGGCCTCCATCATTCTTTTCCAAGACCAGAAAATTTATTTAACCAACTGTCTAAGGATGGACATTGTGATTGATCCCACTATTTTATATGTAACTTTCTTTACATATTGAACATTGAAGGGGAGTGGGTGAGTCCTAGGAAACATTCTCTCCTAAAAGTTTACATTTTTCACTGACTAGAAGTGACCAAAATAGATTATACTGATGAGAAAAGACTTTTGAAAGCAGTATGGTCAGGTTGGCAGGTGAGTGGCCTCAAGAACTTAGGATTTCATTGCTACTAAAAGAACAAGCTATGACAGTTCTGAAGCAACGATTTAGTCAAATACTGATGCTGTCTCAGATGAGTAACTGCAAATCACTTCAAAAGGTAGAAGGGTAGCTTAAATGTGAAAAAGGTTACTGCCACTTCATGTAGGGAAAATAACAAGTATTTGCAAATAGCAAAATAAAAGAAAGAAAT
>NW_016863989.1:0-756 GCF_001698545.2 Rhinopithecus bieti | reverse complement strand
TTTGAGAGATGGAGTCTCGCTCTGTCACCCAGCCTGGAGTACAGTGGCACGATCTCAGCTCACTGCAGCCTCTGCCTCCCAGGTTCAAGCGATTCTTCTGCCTCAGCCTCCCAAGTAACTAGGATCACAGCCGTGCCACCACCAGGCCCAGCTAACTTTTTATTTTTAGTAGACACAGGGTTTCACCATGTTGGCCAGGCTGCTCTGGAACTCCTGACCACAAGTGATCCACCCACCTTGGCCTCCGAAAGTGTTGGGATTACAGGTGTGAGCCACGGCACCTGGCCTTATTTTCATCTTCATTGTGTTTTTAAGGATCCTATTGTGTTTCCACTTTCTCAGGTTACACTTTAAAATCTCAGAAAAGTTTACAGGAAAAAACAGTTAGCTGTTATGTTATATGTAGTAGTATAGCTTGTTTCCTAAAACTGGAAAGTCATGTTCCACCAGGGGGAGCTGAAGGTAAAGGATTTGGAAATGCGGGTTTGTTGTAGCATGTGGCACAACATGCTACAACATGTTGGGTATAAGTCACAGCTCATATTTCAGTTCATTTATAAGCTAATTATCCCAGCCTAGCTAAGAAATATACATGCTTTAAAAGATGTATGAAAGCATCAAAAGAGGGGTACTTTAGAATTTTTATTCCAACTCTTAACAAGTTATGAAAACAAGATATTTTATTGCTTGAAACTATTCAGGCAAAATAAGTATTTACTAAAGTACAATTAATTTGTAAAAAAAAATGGGAAGACA
>NW_016863988.1:0-328 GCF_001698545.2 Rhinopithecus bieti | reverse complement strand
TCCACTCATCCCATCCTCCACTCATTCCATCCTCCAATCATCCCCATCCTTCAATCATCCCATCCACTCATTCCCATCCTCCACTCATCCCAATCCTCTACTCATCTCCATCCTCCACTCATCCCATTTTCCACTCATCCCATCCTCCACTCACCCCCTCCACTCATCTCTATCCTCCACTCATCCCCCTCCCCTCCACTCATCCCATCCTCCACTCATCCCATCCTCCACTCATCCCATCCACTCATCTCATCCTCCACTCATCCCCATTCACCCATCCCATCCTCCACTCATCCCCATCCACTCATCCCATCCTCCACTCATCCCC
>NW_016863987.1:0-328 GCF_001698545.2 Rhinopithecus bieti | reverse complement strand
GGTAGTGTGTGTCTGTAATCGCAACTACTCGGGAGGCTGAGGCAGGAGAATCGCTTGAACCCGGGACGCAGAGGTTGCAGTGATCGTGCCATTGCACACCATCCTGGGCAACAGAGTGAGAGTCTGTCTAAAAAAAAAAAAGAAGAAAAAAAAAATCAGTCCATATGGGACATATTATTGGAGACAGTACAATCCTGCATCCCACAGCCACTTGGTGCAGATCTGAGCCCATTGAGCTATTGGCTCAGGTTCCCTATGTTCTATTAAGTATCATGAGCAGAAATTGAGCTCTTTGACTTTTACCCACTAAGTATGGCTATAGAACACG
>NW_016863986.1:6141-7575 GCF_001698545.2 Rhinopithecus bieti | reverse complement strand
TGTATATATACAGTATTTTATATAATTTTATATACAGTATATATTATATATAATAATTATATATTTTATATATATACACTACTCAGCCATAAAAAGGGAAAAAAATAATGGCATTCTCAGCAACCTGGATGGAGCTGGAGACCATTATTCTATATAAAGTAACTCAGGAGTGGAAAACATTATATCATATGTTTTCACTTATGAGTGAGAGCTAAGCTATGAGGATGCAGAAGCCTAAGAATGATATAATTGACTCTGGGGACTCAGGGGAAAAGGTAGCGGGTGGCAAGGTATAACAGACTACACATTGGGTACAGTGTATACTGCTCAGATGATGGGTGCACCAAAATCTCAGAAATCACCACTAAACAACTTATCCATGTAACCAAACACCACCTGTTCCCCAAAAACCTATTGAAATTTAAAAAAATAAAATTAAATTAACCATCACACCAGCAGAAGGATGATTATCCCAGGCAAAGGAACTGCAAGCACAAAAGGCCCTGAAGCAGGAGCAAGCTTGATTACAAGAGCAGATAGGCAGCCAGTTTCACTGGAACATAGTATGAGGAGAGTTTTGCAAGATACATTTGAAGAGATAGGCAGAGGTTAGATGATACAGGACATGGTAAGGAGTTTGGATTTTATTCTGAAGGTGTTGGAAATCCATTGAGAGTTTTAAGTGGAGAGTGATATGATCTGATTTACATTTTTTTTTTTAATTTTTAGAAACAGTATCTTGCTCTATCACCCAGGCTAGAGTACAGTAATTCACTGTACTCCATAGATTACTGCAGCCTCGAACTCCTGGGCTCTAGTAATCCTACTGCCTTGGCCTCTCAAGTTGCTGAGGCCACAAGTGCGTACCACCATGCCTGGCTAATTTATTTTATTTTATTTTTTGTAGAGACAGGATCTTACTATGTTGTCCAGGCTGTTCTGGAACTCCTGATCTCAAGCAATAGTTGTGCCTTGGTCTCTCAAAGTGCTGGGATTATAGACATGAGCCACTACACCAGATCTGATGTAGATTTTGACAGATCTCCCAGCTACTCTGTATAGTAGGTCTTGTGAGGGGCAAGTATGAAAGCAGAGTGATAAATTACACAGCTATTGCAGTCAACTAGCTAAGAGACAATGTGGCTTAAATGAGGATGGAGCATTGACAGTATATTTTAAAATATGCAAAAGGACCCAGATAAGCATGTTCTTCTCCCTCCCTCTGACTCAATTACGCCCACAACTTTAGTCACTCACATACTTCCATTAGTAGAAGTGAACACAAATCTCTGCTGAATTAACTGTCTATTGTGTTGAATCAGTAATATGTGCTTAATGTACACTTTAGATGAAATTATTATATTAGTTCAAATTATTCATCATTTTAGTTTTATACTTAATAATCACATTAAACACAGTCATACTCTATCAATG
>NW_016863986.1:0-5232 GCF_001698545.2 Rhinopithecus bieti | reverse complement strand
AAGGAAAAGAATATATACCCCAATTCTCTTATGCAATCTGCCTTTTGCTTGGTAACATGAGATGAGTTTGACTATCTATAATCAGTGCGTAACAAGTCATCCAGATAAGCTAGTAAGATATAAGGTCTTGTATTGAGCCCTAAAAAGTGCTTACCACCTTATTTTTTTTATAGCTGTACGATTCTGTGACCGGTGTAATCTGATCAAGCCAGACCGCTGCCACCACTGCTCTGTCTGTGCTATGTAAGTGACGGCCATATTTCTCCTGAGCTGGGCTTGGCCACTGATGGTTGCCTAGACAACAAAATGACTGATCCTAACATGTAACCATAACTAGATAAGAGCATTTCCTTTCAATCATAATAAGCATATGCCAAAACCCCTCACACGGTTGATGATGATTCAAGCTACTCTAAAGATAAGTAAGAGAAGTAAGACCACATTTTAAAAATAAACATTTTATTTGTGGACAATTTTAGACTTGCAGATTTTTTGTGAAGATAGTTCTTATATGTCTCACACCCAGTTTCCCTTGTTGTTAACATCTTATATTTGTATGGTACATTTGTTACAATTAATGAACTAACACTGATACATTATTTTTAACTGAAGTCTACATTTAGATTTCCTCAGTTTTTCCATAATGTCCTTTATCTCTTTCAGGATCCCATCCAGGATACCACATTACATTTAATAGTAATGTCTCATCTCCTTAATTTCTCTTAGCTGTGGCAGTTTCCCAGACTTCTTTTTGATAACCTTGACAGTTTTTAGGATTAATGGTCAAGTAGTTGTAGAGTGTCCCTTGATTCAGATTTGTTTGATGCTTTCCTCATCATTGTTAGACTGGGGTAATATGATTTGGGAAGGAAGATCATAGAGTAAGGTGCCATTCTCATTACATCATATTAAGGGTACCTATAAACATGACTTATCACTGAAATGTTAATTTTGATCATCTGGCTGAGGTAGTTTGTCAGGTTTCAACACTGTAAAGTTGTTCTTCCTTTCTATGCTTTACTCTTTGAAAGGAAGTCACTATGCACAGCCAACACTAAAGGAATGGGAAGTTATGCCCTCCATCCTTGAAGGTGTAGTATCTACCCAAATTATTTCAAGTTATTTTGCTTGGGACATTTATCTCTTCTCTTCATTTATTTATCTATTCAATCACTTATTTATATCAGTATGAAAGCATAAATATTCATTTTATATTTTGCATTATAACCCAATGCTACTTTTTTGTTGCCCAAATTGTTCCAGCTTCATAAACCCCATTTTTATGTTGATACATGTAATCTTCATGCCTTTTCTCTTGAGTACTTATTCCACCCATATTTTTCTTACCCTTGATTCAGATAGAGGCTATAGCCATATATTTTCTTCTGTATTTTTATTAAACTAAGCATTAAATAAAATGATAGGAGACATAGTAGACCTGTATTAATAATCTGGAGTTTCCAATCCCTTTGAAAGGTTGGACTTATAGCCATGTAACTTGCTGCTGGCATGATCCCATAAAGTGTTGTTGTGATTACCTCATCCTAGGAATAACTGAGGGCCACAATTTTGGAGTCACTATAGTGGAAATCTGAGAATGGGTGTATTGGAACCATGTAAAAATACTGGTGAAACCTTGAGTTTAATTATGAGATGTTGCTTCATTTCCATAGCCTCACTTATCACACTATATTTTGTCCCCTTCGTAGGTGTGTGTTAAAAATGGATCATCACTGCCCTTGGTATGTCTGTTTGGTTCATTTCTTTTCTCTAAAAGGGTCAAAGTTGCTCAATTATATGCACTTTTCTAAGCACAGTTGTCACATGCCTGTTTCTGCTGCCATAATTCACTGGGTTTTATATTTCTGTAGGGGACAGGGGATGGGTAACATTTAAAATGAAGAAAAAATATAACACCAAAGGTATGGTAGGGAATTCCTGGAGTTACAAAGCTAATGGTCTCCTATTCATTACTTTAGCAATTGAGCTTAGTAATGAAATACAGCACAAACATTTCTCCTTTTAACACTACACAATTCAGTTCTGTTTCTAGCTGGCTTGATGTTTGAAATATTCTAGAATGTTAAATTCAGCAATTTTCCAAGTTTTGTATATCAGACCCAGCAGGCCAGTCTGAAATCACCTAACTACAAAAAGAACATGCCATAACTGTACCAAATGTAGCTGCTAAAACCGTAATACATTTTTAGCAACCAGGATCCAGGTTTGCTTGGATGTGCCAGGAACTAGTCCAGAGCTATTAGGTAGGCCAGGTGTTGCTGTGCCTGTAAATGAAAGAAGAAACAAGTGAGACATGAACTTGTTTTTTCCAGTCTGTTCTTATTAAGGGACTTCTATCTCTATTGGGTTTTTACACGACACATAATGAAGCAGCAGAACTAGCATGATTCCATTGCCTAGTTCACTTATGTATCACTGTGCTCTCAATCAAGAGGTCCTGATTTCAAATTAGTTTTTCTTTTTTTTAGGGTTAATAACTGCATTGGATTTTCCAACTACAAATTCTTCCTTCAATTCTTAGCTTACTCTGTTCTCTACTGCCTGTACATTGCTACAACAGTCTTCAGCTATTTCATCAAATACTGGAGAGTAAGTTAAAAAATATCCTGAAGGGTCCCCCTAGAATAAATGCACACCCACTCCAACTTGTGACATTGTTCACCCTCTATCTTTTTACATTTTTAAATAGCTAATACTGTTGAAGTAAATGAAAGAGAAGGCACTAAAAACAGGTTTTCCATATTGAATACTCTGAGATTTAGGAAGCTGTTATTTAAAGATTCTAGCAAAACAAGTTTCTGTCATACATGAGAACCTTGCTAAGGCCTTCAGGAACCTAATCTCTTGACTCCTACTGATTCTTTACAATGTATTTCTCCAGCTGAGTTTTAAAGATCCACTTCTTACCAGTTATAGATTTGAAAAATGTTGAAACTAATTTTAAATCCCTAGTTTCCTAAGAAAAAGGCTAACAAATCACTCCCCTGTTGTTAGAAAATACTTCATAATTCCCTATTCAAAGGAGAGTTGCAGAATTCCTACTGTACAGAAAGATATACTGACTAATCTTCACATAACGGGGAGGGGTTTTTTGTTTTGTTTTTTAACTTTGTTTGACAAACACTAGGTTAGCAATTAGGAGAATGGAGATCGACTACTGGATCACTTACCTGCTTCACTGGCTCATTGCCAAGATCAAATGAAGCAGATGTTGAAAGTGCTTTACCTTTCAAAATGTGATTCAAATAATTATACTGAAATCTCAAAAAAGTTATTTCATCCACTTGAAGATATAAATTATATCCAACTACTTCTAAAACAGAAAAACAAACTTAAGGCAGATTTTTTTATTTACAAATGTGTACAAGGTCTAGCAGAAGTATAGTGAAATATGTTCTTTTTAAATGTCATACTAGTGGACCCCAGGAGATATCCCTTCCCCACAACTCCAGTACAATTACTAAGACATCCATGATGAAGACTGTCCAAACTGAACCTGAATATCAAAAGGCAGATGTGGACAGAGCTACTAGTTATTAGGGATTGCACAAAAGCTTATATAACATGAATATCTCACCTCAAATGGAGACATAAAGCCATAGAGAAAGAACATGAATTCCGTGACCAGAATATAGATTATAATAAACTGAAGAAAAAAAGGAGAAGGATAAGGCAATAGGAACCTAAATAGCCAAGAATATTTAAATTATTAATCAGTGCATTGATCCCTAGTAATATAGAAAAGATAGTGTAGAAAATTATAGTGACGTGTGTTTTCCATTTCCCTTTCAACTTGCTGAATCAGTTCAGATATTTAATAACTTTAGGAATAAGGAATTACATAATAGATGTCATAATCATCAACTCAGGGATACAAACAAAACTTTATGCAGAAGTAAAACTTTTTCATAAATTTTCTATAAATATAAAATGCTTCATCATCTCTTCCTTTGTCCATTTCCACAGCACAGGATTATTGTAAAGTTACAATAATTTTAAAATATATTATAAAATCCACATACTGAGCTACTACCCTGAATGTAAAGAAAATCTGCTATGTCCCATCAGCAGGGAAAGTGTTGGCCTTGGTCTTCACTACAGACCTTTCTTGGTGCTTGACACAGTAGGCTACTGTTTAGGAACCACTTTTTACCCTCGTAACAAAATAAACAATATTGCATTTCACACATTTTGCCTTTAGCCCACCTAGTCAACCAATAATCAACTATCACAATGCCAGCCAGGTGTCATGTGCTTTTTTCATTCTTGAAAGATATTTGGATATGAATTAATCATCAGAAATGTGCCAGTATTCACAAGTAATACCAAGAGTGAACATAACCTTGTTCTCTTTATATTCCCTCATGTTTTTTTCTCCACAGTAGGCTAGCTCATGCCTCACAAATCGGAGGCAAGGAAATGTGTCCTGGCTTGCCCTAAAATGAAAAGGGCATTGACAGTTCAGAGAAATGCTTCTTTGCAGTCTCTTTAGCCAGATAACACTTTAATGTAGTTTAGGGATGGCTTTCTCAGTTTAAGTTGAATATCCCCTTAAAATAAAAAGTAAACACTGCCATGTATTTTGAAAGCCATGTATCAAGGAGACAAGCTGTGCTCCTATCAATAGCAACCTTCATTTGTATGGTACTTTACAGTTTTTGAAGCACTTTTATACCTCTTATCTCATCTGATCCTTACCACAACCTTGTGAAGTAGGCAGAGCATGAATTATTAGTCTTATTCAAAGATGATAAAAACTGAGGCTCATAGTAGTTTAGTGACTTGTCTATGATCACCCAGCTTGTAAATTTCAAAGTTAGGACTTTCACCGAAGTCTGACCCTAAGCCCCATGAACTTACACACTCTACCATGTCCTACTGCCCATTATGGCTCTGCTGTGGAGAGCTCTAGCTCCATGGGAATAAAGATTTCAGAAGACCAACAGATTATTTATCTCTTCTCTATATTAAACAATAGCTACATTGATAAGAGATTGATCTTTTCCTTATGCAAAAAATAGTAATACATTCCTCACATATTGGGCCATGGATCTCCTCACAGAGCTATGAATTATTTTAGAATCAGGAAAATAGCATTATTCTGCCAGTATTCATCTGATCTCTCTCTGATGGCTATTACTTTGAGTGATTTAGCTTGGTTATCTCCTGAGAAGGTATTTTGAACATAGGGCTATCACCCTCTTCTAGCAA
>NW_016863985.1:0-982 GCF_001698545.2 Rhinopithecus bieti | reverse complement strand
ACACACAGAAAGACACACACAGACACAAAATCACACACACCCCCCTCCCCGCCACAGAGACACACCATTACATACACAGACACACACAGACAGACACACAGACACACGATCACACACATTCCCTCCCCGCCACAGGGACACACCATTACATACACAGACACAGAAAGACACGCAATCACACATACCCCTCCCCGCCACAGAGACACACCATTGCATACACAGACACACACACACACACACTCCCTCCCTGCCACAGAGATACACCATTACATACATACACAAAGACACACACACACACACAATCACACACACCCCTCCCTGCCACAGAGACAAACCATTACACACACACACACACAGAAAGACACACATGGACACAATCACACACATTCCCTCCCCACCACAGAGACACACTGTTACATACACAGATACACTATCACACACACCCCCACCACAGAGACACACCATTACATACACAGACACACACAAACACAAAATCACACACACCCCCCTCCCTGCCACAGAGACACACCATTACATACATACACACAGAAAGACACACACAGACACACAATCACACACACCCTTTCCCTGTCACAGAAACACACCATTACATACACAGACACTGAAAGGCACGCACAGACAGAATCACACACATTCCCTCCCCACCACAGAGACACACTGTTACATACACAGATACACAATCACACACCCCTCCCTGCCACAGAGACACACCATTACACACACAGACACACACAGACACACAATCACACATGCCCCTTTCCGCCACAGAGACACACCATTGCACATACATACACTGACACACAATCACACACAATCACACACACCCCCTCCCCACCACAGAGACACACCATTACATACATACACACAGAAAGACACACACAGACACACAATCACACACACCCTTTCCCTGTCACAGAAACACACCATTACATACACAGACACTAAGACAGACACACAATCA
>NW_016863984.1:0-877 GCF_001698545.2 Rhinopithecus bieti | reverse complement strand
CTCCCAAAGTGCTGGGATTACAGGTGTGAGCCACCGCGCCCGGCCGGAACAATAGATTTTATTTTGAAGACATAGAGGGTATATCCTCTGGTTATTGCCTAACCTCTCTTGACCTAAGATTACCTAGACAGAAAATGATTTGATGACATACTTGTTCCAAGGACCATGCTTATTTATCTACACTGCACTATGTCTGTATTTATATCTTTAAAATAGACTTGAAGATGATGGGAGACATGAGAAGCACCTTCCATTCTCTGTGTTTCATTTTACTCTGCAGTGTCCTTCAATCCCTTCCAACTATACTGAGTCTGTACTTCTGCTACAACTGCTTGTGTATAATTGTTCTCACCAGACTCTGGGCTCCTTGAAGCTGGAGAAATAGTCTAAATCAGTCTCTGGTATCTCGGAGACCTAGAGCAGTGCCCAGCCTATCAGTAGCATATAAATATTTGTAGAATTTACTGAGTTGCTGCATTTTTCTCCCACATTTCCTCTACATGTCAGAAGTGTCCGTGTTGCTAAATTCTTCAACTCTGAATTTCAAGAGAACCCCAGAGCCACGTTGCTCATTTCCCAATGGACACCTTTATCTTGTACTAACATTTCAAGAATTGTCTTGCTTTCTGGCTTTTTTTCTTGTTTAGAAAATTCTGGCTATCAGGTACTTTAGAAAGCAGTCCAATGTCTGACAAAGTCTTTTGTTTTCTGACCTGTAACAGATATTAACTCTCAACAAAAGAGCAATTCTCCACCTGCAGGCCTAAGCACGGAACTTTAATGTAAATGACAATTTCAGGAGCCCTTACAGAGGAGATGGGGAGGAGGGTGAGGTCATGTGACAGGATTTCTACTCTGTGTCAGCCCTTTTCTTTGG
>NW_016863983.1:0-877 GCF_001698545.2 Rhinopithecus bieti | reverse complement strand
TGAAAAATCTCCTTCATTTTGAGAAGTTGTGACCGTTATTGAATTCTTAATTAGTAGTTTTTTTTTTTTCCCCCACACTTTCAAAATGTTACCTCATTGTCATCCCAGGCATTCTGCCTTGAAGGTTTCTGATGAAAAATTACTGATCATACTGAACTTGCTCTATATGTAATAAGTTGCTTTTCTTTTACTGTTTTCAAGATTCTCTCTGTCTTCAGCTTTCAAGAGTCTGATTTTAGGGTGTCTTGGTGTGAAACTCTTTGCATTTATCCTACTTGGAATTCTTTGAGCTTCTTAAATTTGTGTATTCATATCTTTCATCCAGTTTGGGAAGTTTTCATCTATTGTTTCTTCAAATATTTGTTATGACTATTTTGTCTTTGTTAATATTCTGTGAGTTACAAAATACATATGTTATTCTGCTTGGTAGCCTCTCTTCACCTTTATTCATTCTTTTCTTCTTTGGTCCTCAGAATTGATGCTTTTATTTATATTATCTTCAGGTTCACCAATTATTTCTTCTGTCTGTTTAAATTTACTGGTGAATGTTTTCAGTGAATTCTCTATGTCAATTATTATACTTTCCATTCCTGGAGTTTGTTTATATTCTCTGTATCTTTATTAATATTTTTATTTTATTCATGCATTATTTTCCTGATTTTTTAAGCTATTGATTCTATTTTCTTTAACTCTTTAAACATGTTTAAAACCGCTGTTTTAAAGTATTTTCTAATAGACCTAATGTCTCCACTTCTTCAGAGATTGTTTCTGTCCATTTTGTTTCTTTGAATGCATCATACTTTCCTGTTTCATTTATGCCTTGTGATTTCTTTTCTCTTGGAAGCTGGACATTTGAATATCTTAACATAGTAACTAT
>NW_016863982.1:0-208 GCF_001698545.2 Rhinopithecus bieti | reverse complement strand
AAAAAAAAAAAAAAAAAAAAAAAAAAACCATTTTAAATAAAAAAAAAAAAAATTTTTTTTAAAATTTTGTAAAAAAAAAGTTTTTTTGAGATTCTCTTTTTTTTTAAAAAAAAAAAAAAAAAAAAAAAAAAAAAAAAAAAAAAACCAAACCTATTTCATTAAAAAAATGAAAAGGTTGTCTTTCCACATCCACCGCCCAATTTTAAAA
>NW_016863981.1:0-571 GCF_001698545.2 Rhinopithecus bieti | reverse complement strand
TGGGACTACAGGCGCCCGACACGTCGCCCGGCTAGTTTTTTTTTTTTGTATTTTTTAGTAGTGACGGGTTTCACCGTGTTAGCCAGGATAGTCTCGATCTCCTGACCTCGTAATCCGCCCGTCTCGGCCTCCCAAAGTGCTGGGATTACAGGCTTGAGCCACCGCGCCCGGCCTGCTTGAGCCACCGCGCCCGGCCTAATTTTTTTTTCACTGATGTATACTCGCAAATTTACTAATGAGTCATTATTCTGTAATTTAACAAATCTACTTAGAAGAAGATTTTCCCTTTATATGGACAAATTATTTATTACATGTAATTACTCTTGAATATAGAACATTCACAATAGTTTCTTTCTTTCTTTCTTTCTCTTTCTTTCTTTCTTTCTTTCTTTCTTTCTTTCTTTCTTTCTTTCTTTCTTTCTTTCTTTCTCTTTCTTTCCTTCCTTCCTTCCTTCCTTCCTTCCTTCCTTCCTTCCTTCCTTCCTTCCTTCCTTCTCTCTCTCTCTTTCTTTCTTTCTCTTTCTTTCATTCCTTCTTTCCTTTTCTTTCTTTCTTTCTTTCTTTCTTTCTT
>NW_016863980.1:0-281 GCF_001698545.2 Rhinopithecus bieti | reverse complement strand
ATTTTATCTGAGGATACATCCTTTCTCACCATAAGCTTCCTTGTGCTAAGAATTATCCTACTGCAGATTTCGGGACAACAGTGTTAGCAAACTGATCAATGAAAAGAAAAGTGTAACTCTGTGATTTACATTCACAGATCACAATGAAGTTTCTCAGAATGCTTCTTTCCAGTTTTTGTCTGAGAATATTTCCTGTTCCACTATAGCCCTCCATGTGTTCCCAAATATCACTATGTGGATTCCTCGAAAAGAGTGTTAGCAAACTGTTTCATGAAGAGAAA
>NW_016863979.1:0-302 GCF_001698545.2 Rhinopithecus bieti | reverse complement strand
CCCAAAGTTTTCCCCCCCCCTCACAGTGCCCTCCCAAATACAGTGTTTTTTTTTTTTTTTTTTTTTTGAGATGGGGTCTCTCTCTGTCACCCAGGCTGGAGTGTAGTGGTACAAATTCACCTCACTGCAACCTTCGCCTTCCAGGTTCAAGTGATTCTCCTGTCTCAGCCTCCCAAGTAGCTGGAATTACAGGTGCCCGCCACCAGGCTCGGCTAATTTTTGTATTTTCAGTAGAGATGTGGTTTTGCCATGTTGGCCAGGCTGGTCTGAAACTCCTGACCTCATGTGATCCACCCGCCTCA
>NW_016863978.1:0-878 GCF_001698545.2 Rhinopithecus bieti | reverse complement strand
TGTTCCTATTTCTCCACATATTTCTGGACATTTGGGTTGATTCCAAATGACTTGCATTATATTTCTATTGGACCACTCTAAGCCATCAGGAATGAATATCCAGATGCTACAGATACATAGTCCATTCATTCTCTAAGAAGTTAGCATTATAAAAATTGTCTACATAATCAAGTCAATTTCTGAGTGAAAAGAAAATGATATGGAAATACATGGTAAATCTAGAAATAAACTTTAGTTGGCTTTAAATATATCCTGTTTCCAAAATTTATATTTTTTGTTTTGGTTAATACAGGAACTAGTTAATATTCCCTGCACATATGTAAACTGATCAGAAAGGAAGGTGGCTGAGAAACATGGTAAAACCAAAAGTTATCCTTTGTACATTGTTCAATTTACTCATAGATGTGTTAATTAAAAACACATATGATACCATCAGATATTCTGCAAACACACACAAGCTGTAACTTAGGGATTTTAGCAATTTAACATGAGTGCAACAAAACAAAATGTTATAATTTATACCTTTGCTCCGCCTGAAATATTGTCCCAGTTTCCACCACTCAAAGAGAACTTTCCATTGCCTATACGCAGCAGTATCTCTTCAGGAGTATCATTGGGGCCATTAGCAAATGGAGTGTAGCTATTAATAAAACAGATTTTAATAGACACTAGAGGGTAACATACCCAAAAAATGAAAGAGATACAAATATTTACTACATGCAAATATTTACTTCAGCGAGTAAGAATATCATCTCACATTTTCTTTCACTGTTAAAGTCAAATTTTATATTTCAAACCATAAATTTAACCTTAATAAAATTTTTAATAAAATGGAGAATATTGCTTACATCAATTCTTTCTTTTGTCATTGATCAGCT
>NW_016863977.1:0-2278 GCF_001698545.2 Rhinopithecus bieti | reverse complement strand
TTTTGAGATGATTCTTGCTCTGTTGTCCAGGCTGGAGTGCAGTGGCACGATCTCGGCTCACTGCAACCTCAACTCCCCAGGTTCAAGCAATTCTCCTGCCTCAGCCTCCCGAGTAATTGGGATTATAGGCACGCGCCCATGTAATCCCATGCCTGGCTAATTTTTTGTATTTTTAGAAGAGACGGGGTTTTGCCATGTTGGCCAGGCAGGTCTCGAACTCCTGACCTCAAGTGATCCACTGCCTCAGTCTCCTAATAGTGCTGGGATTACATCCGTGAGCCACTGTGCTCAGCCAGGGGTCTTTTTAAAATTTAACTTGAGAGACTGTTTCAGGCCATGACAAGAAGTGGGGGTCTGACATACCTCATTATACCTCTCCAGCATTAGCACCAACACAGACCTTAAGTCTGATAAGAAACATTTTACAACCTATTCTCTCTGAAGCCTACTACCTGAAGGCTTCCTCTGCAAATAAGAACTTGGGTCTCCACAATCCGTTATCTTAACCCAGACATTCCTTTCTACAGATCTCAGGTCCTTAGATAAACTCAACCGTCAACTAGAAAAATTTTAAATCTACTTCTAAGCTGGAACCTCCCACCTGTACTTTTTTTCTTTCTTTCTTTCTTTCTTTCTTTTTTTTTTTTTTTGAGATGGAGTTTTGCTCTTGTTGCCCAGGCTAGAGTGCAATGGCAGGATCTCAGCTCACTGTGGACTCCACCTCCCAGGTTCAAGCGATTCTCCTGTCTCCAACTCCTGAGTAGCTGGCAGTACAGGTGCCTGCTACCATGCCCGGCTAATTTTTTTTGGTATCTTTCGTACAGACGGGGTTTCGCCATGTTGGCCAGGCTGGTCTTGAGCTCCCGGCCTCAGGTGATCCGCCTCCCTCAGCTTCCCAAAGTGCTGGGATTACAGGCGCGAGCCACCGCACCTGGCCAGATGTATTTCTTAAATGTATTTGATTGAAGTCTCATGTCTCCCTAAAGTGTATAAAACCAAGCTGCACCCTGACCACCTTGGATACATGTTCTCAGGACCTCCTGAGGGCTGTGTCACGGGCCATGGTCCCTCATATTTGGCTCAGAATAAATCTCTTCAAATATGTCACAGAGTCTGACTCTTTTCACTGACAATATTACATTTATTTTACACATAGAAAAGTATTTCAGTTCCAATTAGAAGTTTCAAACTTGTCCAAGGCCATGCACGATAGATGTATCTTCTACCTTAGCTGATATGCTGGCACCATAACTTAATCATATTGCACATGGGCATGGTGTTCCACATTTTTAAAGCCCTTTTAGCTGCAGTTATGATAATGATCCAGTTAGATATTTTAGACAGTGATGAGCCATTTCCTCATTTTTCAGAATAAATCAACTAAATTTTAATTGATTGGCTTAGCCGGGATAATAGCCCTTTCTGGATCAGAACCCAGGTTTTGGGGGTCCCAGGGCTGAGAGTTTTCAATGATCACACTATCCCTCACCTGAGCTAGAGAAAACCTACAGTTCCTTACACCTCCTGCCTTCCACTCCCCAGCAGAAAACAGAGGAGAAGCTGCAGGAAGTACAGAAATGTGAGCTCCAAAGCCAGGATCTGAACGAGTCCGTTGCACCAGGGGACCATCTACAAAATATACATCAGAACAGCCTGACCTGCTTTCTGGGCTCTTTTGAACCCATTTAGGGATACAGCTGGTGGGGCTCGGGGCTGCTGGTGAGCAGCTTGTGTTTTATTTTCCCCAGAAAATTCCCCAGGTGATCTGATTTATCCCCTCTACGCAAACCGCCTTCGCCACTGTAATCTACAGCTTAGCTGCCAGAGGTTATCTGTTACTCTTGCTCAAGCAGCTCTGGGATAATGGCTCTGCATTGGAGTCGTACACAGAAATTCTCTCCTTACCTTGTGGCTTGGGCTTCCCTGCTGCTTTTGAGAGGCTCACTGCTAGCCGGGCCGTGCGCTTTTCTCCTCTGACTCACCAACTCCCCTCTTGGCTTCCTCCTCCTACTTGCTTTTGCATAACCGTCCCTACTCAGAGCACATTTCACTGTCCTCTCCCTTCTGCCAAAAACAAAAAAGGACCCACCTTGCAAGACGGGCTTGAGAAAGCACTCACTCCCAAGAAGCTGTGAAAGTAACAGCTTTAACACTTTAACGAGGTGAGACTCGAGGGGTGGGGAGACTGCTTGAGGTGGCCTGGAAGAAGCAAAGGAGGAAGCATTTTCCCCCAGACTGGAGGCATCCTGGAATGTTGACTCCTGAAAACTGTGAAGGT
>NW_016863976.1:0-983 GCF_001698545.2 Rhinopithecus bieti | reverse complement strand
TTTGTAAATCAGATTATTTGGAAATTTTCAAGTTTAATTATACCAAATGGCCCACATTATACATTAATCATAATATTATTAAAATATATCTCAGCATGTAAAACAAGGTACAAAACATTTAAGTGCTTAAATTCAAGTATTTTTACTTGATTAGTATTAATCAGTCCATACTAATCGGCTGCTCTCTATTTCTGACAATAGCAGAATAAGATAAAGGAACAAATAGAATCTATCTTGCTATATGGTAATTAGATTCTAGTAGAGATTAATTTATATAAGAGTCTGTGATATGACCTTTAAATATCTTTAAAACTCTTTTTTCCTTGTTCTACCAGTGGCGTTTTTATTCTAGTAGGAGCTCTAGCACAGAATAATAAATGTTTAGAAATATCATTTTATAAATTAATCAATAATTATCAATTGCAGCTAAATTTCACTGGTACAAAAATATTTCCTGTTACTGTTGTAAAATCAACTAATTTCATTTTCTTGGCTTCCACTAAGGCCTTTACACATATGCCACTAACCTATGATTCTTCAATTTTTTTTCTTTTCTATTTATTTCTCACTGTCTATAAATACGCAGTCTGCTTTTACAATAAACACGCTGTACATAAATTATATGCCTCATTTTTTTCCAGTATGTTTAACCCATATAATTTATATAAATGTTATAATATTTGCAACAAATGTTATTTTTCTTGATGTCTAACATGGACATCTGCTTTACTGTAGAATCAAGGGGGCCAAGTCTTTGGGCATTCATCACCCCTACTGACTTGAAAAGGAACATTTAAAACTCATCCAAGAACATAATTTAACTCATGAAAATGGAATAGCTAAGAAGGTTTAGACCTTTATATTTGTGTGTCAATTTTTATTGTTTTATCAATAGCATAAACATTGAAAAGAAAAAAACTGGGACTACAGAAAACATGCAAATGATTACTATTTTAACTTATGATTAACTATTTTTTCTTTTA
>NW_016863975.1:0-983 GCF_001698545.2 Rhinopithecus bieti | reverse complement strand
ACACTTCCCTAACTCATTTTGTGAGGCCACCATCATCCTGATAGCAAAACCTGACAGAGACACAACAACAACAACAAAATAATAAAATTTCAGGCTAATATCCCTGATGAACATCAATGCAAAAATCCTCAATAAAATACTGGCAAACTGAATCTAGCAGCACATTGAAAAGCTTTTCTGCCATGATCAAGTCAGCTTCATCCCTGGGATGCAAGGCTGGTTCAACGTACACAAATCAATAAATGTAATCCATCACATAAACAGAACCAATGACAAAACCACATGATTATCTCAATAGATGCAGAAAAGGCCTTTGACAAAATTAAACACCACTTGATGCTAAAAACACTAAATAAACTAGGTATTGATGGAACATATCTCAAAATAACAAGAGCTCTTTATGACAAACTGACAGCCAATATCATACTGAATGGGCAAAAGCTGGAAGCATTCCCTTTGAAAACCGGCACAAGACAAGAATGCCCTCTCTCACCACTCCTTTTCAACATAGTATTGGAAGTTCTGGCCGGGGCAATAAGTCAAGAGAAAGAAGTAAAGGGTATTCAAATAGGAAGAGAGGAAGTCAAATTGTTTATGTTTGAAGATGACATGATTGTGTATTTAGAAAACCCCATTGTGGCAGCCGCAAAACTAAGCTGATAAGCAACTTCAGCAAAGTCTCAGAATACAAAATCAATATGCAAAAAATCACAAGCATTCCTATACACCAATAATAGACAAAGAGCCAAGTCGTGAGTGAACTCCCATTCACAATTGCTACAAAGAGAATAAAATACCTAGGAATACAACTTACAAGGAATGTGAAGGACCTGTTAAAGGAGAACTGCAAACCACTGCTCAAGGAAATAAGAGAGGACACAAACAAATGGAAAACATTCCATGCTCATGGATAGGAAAATCAATATCATGAAAATGGCCATACTGCCCAAAGTAATTTATAGATTCAGTGCTATTCCCAGCGA
>NW_016863974.1:0-2281 GCF_001698545.2 Rhinopithecus bieti | reverse complement strand
CTGGGATTACAGGCTTGAGCCACCGCGCCCGGCCTACAAAATGTTTCAAAGAAATTAAAGCTAGATATGAATGACTGGAAATAAGCAAAATGAAAAAGAGTTATCCTATGTAAATGTAGCACAACTCTCCCTGTGTCCTTTAATAAAAAGCAGGACTCTGGTCATTCCATGACGTCACTGGCATTCTGCACACACACACAAAAAAAAGTCCCCACAGATCAAATTCCACTTCCTTTCAATAAAGCTAAAGATGAAATAAATCTTTAAAATTCAGGGGAAAGAGAAAAATGTACATAAGTTCTTCCAGAAAATCTTAGAGGGCTTGCAAGGAATAAGGCACAGAATCAACAACCCTGGCTTCCAGTTTTGCTGACTTACTTCAATGACCTTGGACTTACCCTTGTACTAGAGGCAGAATGTGTGTGGGCACATGTACCTGTGCATACTTTTAAGCTCTGGGGCCTGAAAAAGTCATTTATCTACTCTGGAGAGGTGAGATAATACCATGACAGACAAATGAAGTCTGAGACACAGCACCCCATCCACCCACCCCTACCCCAGGTTGGGATGTCTGAAACTAAGACACCCAAGACTTCCAAGAAAGGGAAGACAAAGGACAGACATTCACACACAGGGCTCTAGCAGCAGCATTCTCTCACAGGAGCAGCAGGACCATTAACTTTATTAAAAAAAAAAATAGCCAGGTTCCCTGAAGGCTGCAGATAGGGAAAACCTAGGTGGAGGTCTATACACATTTCTAGGATATGCCAAGAAATTAAGGGGTGTGGTATTGGGCACTGGACATGTGAGGTAAAGTAGCAAGTGGGTGGGAATGAAGAATGTGTTTCTAATATTTACATTCAAGTTTTGTTGTTGTTGTTGACTTTATTTTCTTACAGTCAGGGTCTCACTGTCACTCAGGCTGGAGTACAGTGGCTAGCTAGATCATGGTTCACTGCAGCCTCAACCTCCTGGGCTCAAATGATCTTCCCACCTCAGCTTCCCAAGTAGCTGGGACTACAGGTGCATGCCACCATGCCCAACTCATTTTAATTTTTTTTTTTTTTAGAGATGAGGTCTTGCTGTGTTGCCCAGGCTGATCTCAAACTCCTGGGTTCAAGTGATCCTCCCATCTCAGCCTCCAAAAGTGCTGAGATTACAGACATGAGCCACCATGCCTGGCCTATATTCAAGCTTTATACAAACACACATATACCCCTCTGCATATACACATATATACCCCATAGCTATCAAAATACCTACCCATTTTTCTACAGGGAAGGGGAAGAAAAAGAGGAGAAAAGACAAAGAGGAATACTAAAGAGCATGGGGAGAGAACAACCCATGGGAAAGCCAGAAAGGAGAACTGAGAGACAGGCCAGGCAGAAGCCTGGGAAGTCCTACAGAGGGGCATGCCGAGGCAGGTGGTGAAGGGGAAGGAGTGGTGAAATCAGGCGGCAGCACTGCATTCACACTTGAGTGATCAAACAAAGGGTAAAGCCATCAGGAAAGAAACAGACAGCTGCAGTCCTTAACTGCCTGACTTAGAGACACAAGGACTCCTTCTTCCACTGGTCATCCTCAAACCCGAATCACAAACATGCAGAAGTGCCTCTCAGTGAGGCTAGACATAGACTTTCTAGACGGAGAACACACAAATAATTGTGGGACATAATAGAATCAGAAATGCCAACATAAATAAAACTTCAGAATTTAGCAGTGGTTTGAGTCTTGTCATGAAACCAGCTACTTGAAAATTTGTTTTTTAAAAAATTTGATATAGAATATCTTACACATAAAATATATAAAACCTCAGTTTTATAAAATTATTATAAGCCCTCCATACTTTTACAAATGCTTCTCAATTTTCAGATCTATAATAGGAACTCATTCTGAAGGTACTTAAAAACAACAACGTCAGGACAGCTAAATATATGACTTACAAAAATCACTAGTTCCCCTCACCTTGATTCTGTTGACCTCAGTGGCCAAGTCCTTTTCCTGAGCTTATAATAAACACATGCCTGTAAGCAAACATATGCATAGTTAAATCTATACTTAGCATATTAACCCCCAGAGGAGGATAAAGACACATGCTACCAGAGATCCAGGAAACAATCTGGGTTTTGGGGATTTCTGTATTGGAGGAGAATGTTCACCTTCCCACAAGAGTCTCACAATGGTGGCTTTCCCAGCCCTCTAGGAAGGGGCTTCCTCAAAAAAAGTGGCATCACCAAACAGTCATACATTGCGAAGCAACTCAAATTTCCAAGTAAAAGAT
>NW_016863973.1:0-877 GCF_001698545.2 Rhinopithecus bieti | reverse complement strand
GAATCTGGGTGCTCCTGTATTGGGTGCATATATGTTTAGGTTAGTTAGCTCCTCTCGTTTTATTGATCCCTTTACCATTATGTAATGCCCTCTTTGTATTTTTTGATGTTTGTTGGTTTAAAGTCTGTTTTATCAGAGACTACAATTGCAACCCCTGCTTTCTTTTGCTTTACCTTTGCTTGGTAAATCTTCCTCCATCCTTTTATTTCGAGCCAACATGTGTTTTTGCATGCAAGAAGGGTCTCCTGAATACAGCACACCAATGGGTCTTGACTCTGTATCCTATTTGCCTGTCTGTGTCTTTTAATTGGGACCTTTAGCCCATTTACATTTCAGGTCAATATTGTAATGTGTGAATTTGATCCTGTCATTATGATACTAACTGGTTGTTTTGCACATTATTTGATGCAGGTTCTTCATAATGTCATTGGTCTTTATATTTGGGTGTGTTTATACAGTGGCTGGTACTGGTTTTTCTTTTCCATATTTAGTGCGTCCTTCAGGAGCTCTTGTAAGGCAGGCCTGGTGGTGACAAAATCTCTCAGTATTTGCTTGTCTGGAAAGGATTTTTTTTTTTTTCTCCTTTGCTTATGAAGCTTGGTTTAGCTGAACATGAAATTCTGGGTTGAAAATTCTTTTCTTTAAGAATGTTGAATATTGGTCCCCCACTTTCTTCTGGCTTGTAAAGTTTTGGCAGAGAGATCTGCTGTTAGTCTGATTGGCTTCCCTTTGTAGGTAACCTGACCTCTCTCTGTGGCTGCCATTAACATTTTTTCCTTTGTTTCAACCTTGGTGAATCTGATGATTATGTGTCTTGGGATTGATCTTCTTGAGGAGTATCTTAGTGGTGTTCTTTGTATTTCCTGAATCTGAATGT
>NW_016863972.1:0-875 GCF_001698545.2 Rhinopithecus bieti | reverse complement strand
TAATAATAATAAAATAATAATAATAATAATAATAATAATAATAAAAGAACTCCTGGCACAAGCAATCCTCCCACCTCAGCCTCCAGAGTAGCTGGGACCATAGGCACATGCCGCCATGCCCAGCTAATTTTATATTTTTAGAGACAGAGTCTTTCTATGTTGCCCAGGCTGGTCTGAAACTCCTGGCTTTCAGCGATCCTCCCACCTTGGCCTCCCAAAGTGCTGGGATTGTAAGAATGGGCCACTGAGCCTTTACATAAGACATTGTAAAATAAAGTATTTCCAAAAAGTCATAAATCAAGGGTAGAACAAAGGACATTATTACCTTATGATCAATGACTAACACCAATCCTTGTGTCTTACCTATAAGCCCCGTGCTGTATCCTTGCTTCTTTAGCAAGGCTGCAAATGTTGTCTCATTAAGAGGGAGGCCTGCGGGGACTGCAAGATTACGGACGACACGTCTGTTACCACTAGAAACCATACCTAGAA
Source organism: Rhinopithecus bieti (assembly GCF_001698545.2). Classification (NCBI taxonomy): domain Eukaryota; kingdom Metazoa; phylum Chordata; class Mammalia; order Primates; family Cercopithecidae; genus Rhinopithecus; species Rhinopithecus bieti. Next base: position 383 of record NW_016863972.1, on the reverse strand, counting down.
GTAGCGTGGAAAAAAGTACAATGAGTAGGTGTTGCTATGGAGGGAATATTTTTGTCACTCCAAAATTTGCACATTGAAACCCTCACCTGCAAGGTAATGTTTAGGAGGTAGGGCTTTTAGGAGGGGATGAAGTCAGGAGGATGGAGCCTCAAGAATGAATCAGTATCCTTACAAAAGGGACCCCAGAGAGCTCCCTCACCCCTTCCACCATGTGAGGACACAGCAAGAGGGCACCGTCTATGAACCAGGAAGCAGGTCCCCAGCAGACACTGAAGTTGGCATGCCTTGATCTTGGCCAGCCTCCAGAACTGTGAGCAATAAACGTCTGTTGTAGATAAGCCTCCCAGTCTATGGTATTTTGTTATAGCAGCCCCAACAGACTA
>NW_016863971.1:0-698 GCF_001698545.2 Rhinopithecus bieti | reverse complement strand
CTTATCTTTGGTTAGTTTAGAAGTAGTCAGGACTTAATTTCTAGAATCTAGAGAGAAGGTTAGAGTTTGAGGGAAGGTTGGTGGAAGGTGACAGAATCCTCTTGTAAGGGCTTTTTTTGAATAACTGGTTTGCAGTAATTAGGAGTATGTTTGAGGAAGTGCTTAGTGTGAAGTGTAGGAATAAAAATAGGATAATAATTGAGGAAAGAGGTACTTAATTTTTACTTTATTTTGCCTTATTTTATTTTTTGAGATGGAGTCTCGCTCTGTCGCCCAGGCCAGAGTGCAGTGGTGTGATCTCAGCTCACTGCAGCCTCCGCCTCCCAGGTTCAAGGAATTCTCCTGCCTCAGCAGGAGTTGGCATTACAGGTGCCCACCACCATGCCCGGCTAATTTTTTGTATTTTTAGTAGAGATGGGGTTTCACCATGTTGGCCAGGCTGGTCTCATACTCCTGACCTCAGATTATCTCCCCGCCTCAGCCTGCCAAAGTGCTGAGATTACAGATGTGAACCACACGCAGCCAGTACTTAATTTTTAGATATTGTCCTACAATTATAAGTTATGAAGTAGGTGACAATTTTTAACATTTAGTGATCATATTGACCATGTATCAGACACTGACCCTAAGCACATTACAGGCGTTGACTCATTTGGTCCTTATAATTATCTCACATACTATTATATTATTATAATATA
>NW_016863970.1:0-697 GCF_001698545.2 Rhinopithecus bieti | reverse complement strand
CACATAGTTCTCGTGCCGTGGTTTTCAGCTCTGTCAGGTCATTTAAGTACTTCTCTATATTGGTTATTCTAGTAGTCATTCATCTAATCTTTTTTCAAGGTTTTTAGCTTCTTTGCGATGGGTTCGAACTTCCTCCTTTAGTTCGGAGAGGTTTGATCGTCTGAAGCCTTCTCTGAGCTCGTCAAAGTCATTCTCCGTCCAGCTTTGTTCCATTGATGGCAAGGAGCTGCATTCCTTTGGAGGGGGAGAAGTGCTCTGAGTTTTAGAATTTTCAGCTTTTCTGCTCTGTTTTTTCCCCATCTTTGTGGTTTTGTCTACCTTTGGTCTTTGATGATGGTGACGTACAGATGGGGTTTTGGTGTGGATGTCCTTTCTGTTTGTTAGCTTTCCTTCTAACAGTCAGGACCCTCAGCTGCAGTTCTGTTGGAGTTTGCTGGAGGTCCACTCCAGACCCTGTTTGCCTGGGTATCAGCAGCAGAGGCTGCAGAGTAGTGAATATTGCTGAACAGCAAATGTTGCTCCCTGGTCATTCCTCTGGAAGCTTCATCTCAGAGGGGTACCTGGCCGTTTGAGGTGTCAGTCTGCCCTACTGGGGGGTGCCTCCTGGTTAGGCCACTTGGGGTCAGGGACCCACTTGAGGAGGTAGTCTGTGCATTCTCAGATCTCCAACTCCTTGCTGGGAGAACCACTACTCTCT
>NW_016863969.1:0-572 GCF_001698545.2 Rhinopithecus bieti | reverse complement strand
AGCAGACATGCAAGCCCTGCCTCAGCTTCTCTCCCACCACTCCGCTTTTCTCTCAACATGCTCCCCTTCTCTTTTTTGTAAAAACCACCACAGCTATCATTATTAGCATAAGGTGACTTTTTTAAAAGAAAGTTAATTGAGTAAGGCAATTGCAGGCTGTGCAGCCCTTAATTGCCGGTTGGTGATCCAGCTTCATTTTTTTTTTTAGCCCTTATTCAAAATGGAGTCACTCTGGTTTGAATGCTTCCTACATATCTCCCCTTTCCGTTTTACAAGAGGACCCTTAATTCTAGGGGCTGCAGAAGGATGAAAGTCTGTCTTCTGTAACTTCTTCATGCTGAATAGGGGTGATGATACTCCTGCCTATTAGGGTCTCTTGTATTCAGGGTAGAGAGGAGTTCAGTCAGAAAGCATTGGTCTGTTAAGCATCTATAGGTAAAACCCTGGCACTCCAGCAGTTTCTCAGCATGGCTCGTACTGGGGGAACCCAGTCCATGGTTGGGATCCATGGGTCCTTCCAGTCTCATGTTTCATGGTCATACACATCTTGAGGGCACCTACACGGTTTGTTC
>NW_016863968.1:0-1090 GCF_001698545.2 Rhinopithecus bieti | reverse complement strand
TTCCTTCTCTCTCTCTCTCTCTCTCTCTCTCTCTCTTTCTTTCTTTCTTTCTTTCTTTTCTTTTTTTTGACAGAGTCTCACTCTGTCGACCAGGCTGGAGTGCAGTGGCATGATCCCGGCTCACTACAACCTCTGTCTCCGGGTTCAAGTGATTCTCCCACATCAGCCTCCCAAGTAGCTGGGACTACAGGTGCACACCACCATGCCTGGCTAATTTTTGTATTTTTTAGTAGAGACAGGGTTTCATCATGTTGGCCAAGCTGGTCTTGAACTCAAGTGATCTGCCTACCTTGGCCTCCCAAAGTGCTGGAATTACAGGTGTGAGCCACCACGCCCAGCTGAGGAATCTTTCTTGACAGTTCAATGGCAGTCACTCTCTAAGGAATTGGCATGTAGAAAGGGACCTCTTTATCATCTCTGACCTACCCTATGTTGGCCATCACAGCAGCATGGCATCCAGAGGAGATTGACGTGGTCATCCCCATTTTTAGGAGGAAACTGAGCCTCAGAGACGTTCTAGAGCTTGCCCAAGGTAGCACAGTTGGTGGAGCTGGGACTTGGATGGGGCTGCTGGATTGTCAAAGCCATGCTTCATCCTCAGCCGTTCTAGCTGCCATGGCTGGACTAACACTTGGACTCTCAGCAGGCTGCCCCCTGGAGTGGGAAGGCACAGTTGAGGGGTAGGGGGCAGTGGAGAGATAGCCCACTTATCCACAGCAGATCCATCATTCTTCAAGCCCTCCAGCTTCTCTTCTGCCTCCAAGCCTCTGCCCAGGTATCTACTCTGCAAATTAGCCTGCCTGGCAACTTCTACCCATCTCTCAAGGTTTCAGTCAAAACCTGCTCCGACTCAGCCAGACCCAGGTGCTTCTGCTGCAATGAGCACACTGTGCCCTGGGTACCTTTGTAGCTCTTGCTGCTCAAGACTTTCTTTCCCTCCCTCCCTCCCCCCCCTTCCTTCCTTCCTTCCTTCCTTCCTTCCTTTCTTTCTCTTTCTTTCTTCCTTTCTTTCCTTCCTTTCTTTCTTTTCTTTCTTTCTTCTTTTCTTTCTTTCTTTTCCTTTCTCATTCTCTTTTCTCTTTCTTCTTTT
>NW_016863967.1:0-970 GCF_001698545.2 Rhinopithecus bieti | reverse complement strand
AAAGCAAAATAAATTACCTCTTGATAATAAGTCTGACAAATTTGGCAGGAAAAAATATTCTAACAGATAAAATTGTAGGACTATCTATATACATAAATGACAAATACATACAAAAGATTTATTTTCCCTTAACTAAAATAAAAACGATGGACTTTTGTAAAGTATCAGTTTATCAGGAATTTGCCAATAGGAGCCACTTTTCTCCATGGATCAGTCATATTTAGAAGAAAATCTATGTCCCCTTCCTTGAAATTGCACTGCTCTCCTTGTTGCTCTGGCACCCCCTGGTGGAGTGAAATCACACAGATTAGGAGAATGGAGGAGTAACCCACCAGGAATCTGTTGACTGGAAGATAAATGTGTTGCATTTTCAAGTAACCTCTGATTGGAGCACTTTGAGATGAAAGTACATTTCGGTTGCATTGATTTAGTACTATGGCCTTCTAATAAAGGCACTGTTGGGTCCTCTGTGGTGCAAGCTTCTCTGTGCTTCATGTGGGTTTTAATATTTAGTAAAGCAGCTGTGCACAGTCAAGTTCAATACCCAGAGATGTAACAGATAAGGTCACAGAGAAAATCTGAAATACCAGACTCTTAGGAATAGACACATAGGTGTATATGTTTTGTGAATTTTCCTTCATATTTGAAATTTTGCCCTGTGGTTTTCGGGTAATCATACTGTCCCCAGAAAAGGCTCTTAAAGACAGAATTGTTAAATTGCTACTAGCAAAGGCTTTGGAGTTAGACAAATCTGGACTTGTGTTTATCCTCAAACCGTTATTACATATATCTTGAAATTCTTATCTATGAGGTACGCACCATTGAATCAATGTATTTGAGCGAGTTATGAGGATTAAAATGATACATGTAGAACAGTATGTAGTAAAATTACATACTTAATAATAAATTAGTGATACACACAGGTTTTCTCTAAAATGCAAATAAAATACTTTTGAAGTTTTTTTTTTTT
>NW_016863966.1:0-1096 GCF_001698545.2 Rhinopithecus bieti | reverse complement strand
TCCCCGTCCACCTCCCCCTCCCCCTTCCCGGCGCTGCCTGCCAGGCTTCGAGCCGAGCCCAGCCGAGCCGCGGGCCCCGGTGGAAACAAAGACCGATCGCACCGCGGGCACCGCAGCCACCGGGTCCAGCGGACCGGACCGGGGGACGCGGGCCCCCCCCACCGTGCGCTGCACAAAAGAGCCCGGCCGGCCGGTCCCCAGAGGGGGTCTGGGGCTGGGGAGGAGGCGCCACTCACCGGAGTGCTGGGCTGCCGGCTCCGTGGGTCCGAGCCAGGCGAGGGGTTTTAGGGGGCGTCTGTCTTCCGGCGGTGGCAGCGACGCGGGCGCCCGGCTGCTGAGGAGAGGAGTCGTGGAGGAGCCCTGAGCCGCCCGCCGTCGCTGACAGCATGGCTCGCGCCTCGGCTCACATTCTCCGCCGCTAACTCCGCTGGACACGGCCCCCCGCTCCCGCGGCGCCCCCCCACCTCGATCACTCCTTCGCTCTCTCTGCGCTCCCCTCGCCCTCCCGCCGCGCACACACTCTCCCAGCCCTGGACACCCCCGCCCCCACCCCCCCAATTGCAAACCTGGGAGGGAACGCGCCCCGCGTAGTCCTCCTGCTCCTCCTCCTCCGCCCTCCTCCCTCCCGCTCTCTCTGGCTGTCTGTCTGTCTCTCAGACTGTCTCTATTTCTCGCTCTCTCTGCCTTTCTCTGCTCTCCAAGCTGGGTGGGAAAAGGAAATGAGGACAGAAAGCAGACGCTGGCTTTGGGTGGTGGTAGCTGGATTCCCTCTCTCCCTCCCTCCCCCTCCTCCCCTCCCTCCTCCTGCCTTCTGCTCTCTCCGCTGCGAGCGGGGCTGAGCGCAGCCTGGCGGGTGGCTCGCTCTGCCCGCCCGCCCGCCTGTCTGTCTGTCTGGTCCGCCTCGCTCGCTCCCTCCCTCCGTCTCTCGCCCTCGCCCTGCCTGCCTGCCTCTCTCCGTCTCCGCCGCCGCCGCCGATGCCTCTGCGAGCTCGCCTTACCTTCGCCGCTCACCATCCGGAACCCTAGGGGGGAGCGCGCGCGCGGCACGCCGGGACTTGTAGTCCCCGCCCCGGCCGCTCCGCGCGCGGGGAGGGCG
>NW_016863965.1:0-2223 GCF_001698545.2 Rhinopithecus bieti | reverse complement strand
AAATTCATCCTAGGCCTCCAGTTATTTCTATAAGTAATTTACAAATACAAAGTATCTCAGTCAGTTTGGGCTCCATTCTTATGACCTAATTACCTCCCAAAGGCCCACCTTTTAATATCATCCATTATGGATTACAGTTTCAACACATGAATTTTGGGAAAAAATATGCAGTTTATAATGCAAGGTCTGACATACAATACAGTAATCAGACATAGCAGTAGATAAAATGACATGCACAAATCAACAGGAACAACAGACAGTAGAGATGAACCCACAAAAACTCCACACAGCGGAGTTGGTAGAGAGGCACTTTAAAATAACAATAGTCATTATGTTCAAGAAAATGACAAAAATTTCAAAAATATATTGGAAATGGAAATATATAATCACAGATTAGAACTCAGTGGATAACATGAAGAAAGGGTATAGCAGCAAGTAAACAGTGGTGAGGAGAGAATTACTGAATTGAAGGAGAGATCAGAAGAAAAAATCATCCTTAATGAAACCACAAACAAAAGGGTGGAAAACCTAGAAGAGAAGGTAGAAGACACAGAGGATAGAATAAGAATCTAATAAGTAACAAGACATGGAGTCTCAGAGAGACAGCAAAGAGAGAAAATGGTCAAAAGCAATATTTAAAGAGATAATAACTAAGAATATCTCAATTTGAATAAAACCACAGATTCTAAAATCTCTTACAAAAAACCCAGAGAGTTAATTAATCAATTTCAGCTTTCTAAGGATAAAATTTTTTAAATTTAAGCATATTTTTAGAAGTGTTATCTATAGAACAGAAATAATAGTCATACCACCAGGATTACTGTAAGATCATATACGGTAACAGATTTGGACACTATATAGAAATTAATTGTGATCTCAGGTGTTTTGTGTTTTATTTTAGTACACTTCTAAATTAATTAATTTACTAAGGGTTAAACATCCTGTAGAAGTCTTGACACAATAATAAGTCTTAAAAGATTAGGTAAAATACTCCACAAAATTAGTGGGTTTAACTCATATAATAAACACTCATTGCAATATATTAGTTATAATTTATTAATTGTTCTCCCTCTTAGCCTTTATAGTCTTTGTCTGTGATATTTATCAGTCTTAAGAAGCTGTTGGAATACTCTGGAATTACTGGAGCCAAGTAGGATTTTTCTGGCATCAAGGAAGGAACGTGGAAGAAAATCAGCAGACTAAATGTACAACCAAAATTCAATAGTCCCTAAATGATTGTGGTATGGGATCAATGTTCATTTATATGCATGTGAAGATAAATATCATGAAAGTTCCAGTATTTATATGATGCCCAAATAAGTCTTTTTGAAAAAAAAAAAAACCCATATCCGATTTTCTAAAACTGCCATTAGATAATTATAGAAAGTTATAGTGCCAGAAAGTTAGGAAAGCAGAAAACTTGAAACTAGCTCATAAACATTTCAAGAACCTAATGAAGGTTATTTTCACCTACAGATATTGATCAAACTCCAGAAGAGGACAGAGTAGACAGCCAAATTTACTATGCTCACATGACCTTTCTTGGTTGTTTATCATTTTTTGTCCTCTGCTGAATTTCAAATCAAGTGTCTCATGTTAAAGCAGGAGAAAATTTTACTAAGTGAATTAAAGGAACTGGCTTCCAGAGCCAAGTGAGCAAGGAAGCACCAAAACGATTTTTCCCCCCCGACACATTTACTTTCAAAATTTTAACTGTAGGTAGTTGGAATTAGGGATTCTTCAACCCATACTCCACTATCATAGTAGCTTCCACTCAGCACAATACTAGATGATTTTCTTTTCACATTAAATTTCATTACAATGTTTTCAGCAGGAGCCAAGTTCCCAAGAATGAAACACAATTATAGGTACAAGTTGTAACCATAGAAAATTAACAGTAGATTTAAAATCGTGTCAATAAATGTTGAGTTAATTTGCTTAGTAAATATGTATTCAGTGATCACTTGCAGAAAGACAAGCACAGAGGGAGAAAGATGAAAAGATACAAATCTAACTTGAAGGAGGTTATACTTTAGAGGTGGACATTTATGCAATCCACAATTACAGAACTGTTCCATAACGGCTGAAATGCACAACATTTATATAAGATATTCTGGAACTAGATGTAGTTGCTTCTAAGTATTGTTAGGAAAATTGGGGAAAACTTCAGAGAGGTGCATCAAAGAGCTAGGAGACAGAGAAGCATCGAAAGGACCAGGCACT
>NW_016863964.1:0-698 GCF_001698545.2 Rhinopithecus bieti | reverse complement strand
TCTGATTCCACAGAAACAGTGATTTCAAACTGCTCAATACAAAGAATGATTTAACTCTATGGGATGAATACAAACGTCACAAAAGAGTTGTGCAGAATGCTTCTCTCCGATTTTCAATGGAAGACATTTCCTTGCCTCACACAGCCTTCCAGTTGCACTTACAATCACTTCGCAGATTCCTGAAAGACCGACTTTCAAACAGGGAATTGTAGAGTAAGCTTTAACCCTGTGAAAAGAATGGATATGTCAGAGAGCAGTTTCTTCGAGTGCTTCTTTCTGTTTTTTATTGGACGACATTTCACTTCCTGCCATAGTCTTCAAAGTGTTCTGAATATCACCCTTTTGGTTTTACAGGAAGCAGTGTTCAAACTGTGCCTTATGAGAAGAAATTTAAAACTCCCTGAGTGGAATGCACACATCACCAAACAGTTTCTCAGAAAGCTTCTCTCCAGTTTTTATCTGACTATATTTCCTGTTTCACCATAGAACCAAATGTTATCCCAAATATCCTTTCGCTGACCCATCCACGAGGGAGCTTCCAAGCTGTGTAATGTAAAGAAAGCTTCATCTATGTGAGACGAATAAACATGGCAAAAAGCAGATTCACGGAAAGCTTCTTTCCAGTTTTAATCTGAAGATATTTCTCTTTTCACCATTGTCATGAATGTGCTCCCGAAGATCCCTTCGTGGATCAGTCC
>NW_016863963.1:0-698 GCF_001698545.2 Rhinopithecus bieti | reverse complement strand
CTCCTAATGCTATTACTCCCCTTGCTCCCCATCCCCTGACCAGCCCTGGTGTGTGATATTCCCCTCCCTGTGCCCATATGTTCTCATTGTTCAACTTCCACTTATGAGTGAGAACATGCGGCGTTTGGTTTTCTGTTCCTGTGTTAGTTTGCTGAGAATGATGGTTTCCAGCTTCATCCATGTCCCTGCAAAGGACATGAACTCATTCTTCTTTATGGCTACATAGTATAGTGTTCCATGGTGTATATGTGCCACATTTTCTTTATCCAGTCTATCACTGATGGGCATTTGGGTTGATTCCAAGTCTTTGCTATTGTGAATATGCGCATGTGTCTTTATAATAGAATGATTTATAATCCTTTGGGTATATACCCAGTAATGGGATTCCTGAGTTAAGTGGTATTTCTACTTTTAGATCCTTGAGAAATCGCCACACTGTCTTCCACAATGGTTGAACTAATTTACACTCCTACCAACAGTGTAAAAGAGTTCCTATTTCTCTACATTGTCTCCAGCATTGGTGCTTTCCTAACTTTTTAATGATCATCGTTCTAACTGGTGTGAGATGGTATCTTAATGTGGTTTTGATTTGCATTTCTCTAATGACCAGTGATGATGAACCTTTTTTCATATGTCTGTTGGCCACTTGAATGTATTCTTTTGAGAAGTGTCTGTTCATATCCTTTGCCCACTTTTTG
>NW_016863962.1:0-246 GCF_001698545.2 Rhinopithecus bieti | reverse complement strand
ATATATTTTGCTAGTAAAGGTATTCCATAGTCAGAGAAATCAAACTGACTATATAAAAACTACTTTTGGGGACTTTGTGTTGAAAGAAAGAAACGAAACGAAAAGAAAAGAAAAGAAAAGAAAAGAAAAGAAAAGAAAAGAAAAGAAAAGAAAAAGGAAGGAAGGAAGGAAGGAAGGAAGGAAGGAAGGGAAAGGAAAAGAGAGAGAAAGAGAAGAAAGAAGGAAAGAAAGACAGAAAAGAAAAGA
>NW_016863961.1:0-303 GCF_001698545.2 Rhinopithecus bieti | reverse complement strand
CACAATATTGCCTCTTACCACAGAATCTTCCTTCGGCTTAATCTCTCCCACTCTAGGTTCCCACGCCACCCCTAATCCCGCTTGAAGCAGCCCTGAGAAACATCGCCCATTATCTCTTCATACCACCCCCCAAAAATTTTCAGCACCCCAACACTTCAACACCACTTTGTTTTATTTTTCTTATTAATATAAGAAGGCAGGAATGTAAGGCCTCTGAGCCCAAGCGAAGCCATCGCATCCCCTGTGACTTGCACTATACGCCCAGATGGCCTGAAGTAACTGAAGAATCACAAAAGAAGTGAA
>NW_016863960.1:0-1438 GCF_001698545.2 Rhinopithecus bieti | reverse complement strand
TAAAAATCACTTGATAATTTACTTTAAGGAATCTGTGACCAACAGGAAAAGACAATATTTGAACTCTGGTTTCATCTGAAGTAAGCCAAATGAATCAAGATTGTTATATAGTTGTTAATATAACGAGATTTAATCCTAAACTTAAGAGTCTGAAAACAGAAAAAAAAAAAAAAAAAAAAAAAAAAAAAAACCTAATTTGGGATTTTGAAATGTTTAAGATTTAAAACTTGAAAATGGGAATTGAAACTGAAAATGAATTTTTTAAATGTTAATTATACCATTACTATAAATGTCCTTAGAGCACAGATACTTATTCTTCACATTTGACCATTTGACTATGGAAATTACTCCTTCAATCTCATTGGGAGTAGGCTGTAAGATAGTTAATGACATTTTTCTTCTTTTATCTGAATTATCGCCAATGACGTCTTTCTTCTTAAACCTGAATTACCAACTTGAGTTAACCGGAAATTACTTGTCATTCATGCACTATGATGTACAATTCTGTGGCCTGATTTGTCAATTCAGATGTTAGAGTTCAGCTTTAAGGGTCTTTATATAAATGAAAATTATATCTTCTATAAAATCAGTATAAGAGCAGTAATTTTATAAAGTACAAAGGGAAAGAAGTAAAACCCTGTTAGGCTTAGAAGACAATTTTAACTTTAGATCTAGTCCCTTCTAGAATTTTGCTCTATATTTTTTGCATAATTTTGATAATATATACAGAATTTTAGGCTTTTCAAATGCATTTTCTAAATATAAGCTATATGCATATTTTTTGAATAGAAAAAATTATTAATTGAGAAAAGACAAAAGGAAGTGTCAAAAGTAAAACCATTATTCTATTCTGTATCCCTGTTTAACATTATTTACCCATATACAGAGTAGAATGATGATTACCTGAAGCTGAAAAGAAGGGATGGTTAATGGGTATATACATATTTTAAAAATTACAAAATATACGAAGGTATAAAGAAAAAAGTAACAACCATCCATAATTGTACAAAATGCATACTATCACTATTGATATGTCATTGTAGTTCTTTAGTCTTTCTCTGTATACATTTTTTCATAGTTAAAGTTTTACATATTAAACATATAAGAACATTTAGAGGTCTTAGGTGCAAGATAATATGTGGAGTTTTTTTGATACATATTATACTTGTTCATTCAGGAAGAATTTTAAAGATAAATAAAAAAATCATTTCTCAAGTTTCTCGACATGGAAGTGACCTTTAAATTGCCCAGCTCAGCTCTAACTTTCTAAATGGGATAAACAAGAACAAACACTTTGTAATCATTCTTATAAACTACAAACTATGCAAATATTATAGTCATTTTCAGTGAGTTCATGAACGGAAAAAAAGCTAGTTACTGCTTCAAGTGGCTACAAACAACAGTATTATGTGTTCTATTTGAAGCTTGGATGCAGTTT
>NW_016863959.1:0-696 GCF_001698545.2 Rhinopithecus bieti | reverse complement strand
TAAGCCTTCAAGGAGTAGAGTCAGATGTAGCCAAACTTTGAAAATACTCATCTGTCTCCTTATAACCTGTCACAATCCCCCTTAAACCCTGGCTGCCAAGACTGCACAACTAAATTTATGTTCAATTACAGTAACTCTATTACCCAAAGCATTTGGAATATTTACATCCCATTCCCTCTATATAATATTTGAACTTAACATTTACATTTAAGTGGTCTTATTCTAAATTTCCATTATTGTAAGCAAGCTCAAAATCTTTTAAAGGAGATATAAATTAAAACTTCAATAAACAAAAATTAAATGAGTAAATACAGTTTTCAGGAGAGAGACAAGACCTGTCTTTACTACAGTCATATACAGTGTTAGTTAGAAAAGGTCCTCGCCTAAGAATGTACTCAAAGAGTAGTTGTGAAAGGGAAAGAAGGAAAGAAAGAAGAAATAATAAAACAGATGTTTTCTAAAATACAAGTATAGCTTCATATGCCCTGAACTTTTATTGAGTTTGAGGAGCTATTCCAATTGTCTCATATATTTTTACATTATTTAATCCTCACACTAACATACCAGTAGTCATTACTTGCAATTTGTTCATAGTAACGATGATGAAATTGTGCAGTAAAGGACCTCTTTCGGAGTCATGTATCCAGCAAATGGCAGTCAGGATTGACTATGGTGTTGTTTGACTGCAAAGCCCTT
>NW_016863958.1:0-1096 GCF_001698545.2 Rhinopithecus bieti | reverse complement strand
TTATTATTATTATTATTTTGTACAGGCAATATTTGCTTAGGCTTATCTGTTTCCCAATTTATTTTCTTTCATTTTTATATTACAGCTTATCCCTTCTAGGGTTATGATTTTGTTGTTCAAGTACAAACTTAGAGATTCTATAGTAAAGTTTTTTAGTGGAAATGTTGCTTTGCTTTCCCTCACCCTTAAACTGTATTTTATCCTCATTATTGAAAGACAAATTTACTACGATGGTTTGAGTGTATTCCCCAAAAGTTAACATGTTGGAACCTTAATTCCTTAAAGTGGAAAGATTGGGAGATAGGACCTGGTGGAAGGTATTTGGGTTATCTCTGCCCTCATGAAGAGATTCATGCAGTTCTGGCTAACTGGGTTAGTTCTCATGACAGTGAGTTGTTATAAAACCAGTCAGCCTGCTTCTTCTTCCCTCTTTCATCCACATTCTCTTGTCTTGTTGCTTTTTCACCATGTTGTGATGCAGAACAAAAACCCTTGCCAGAAGCCAGTCCCATGACCTTGGGCTTCCCAGCCTCCAGAATTGTGAGCCAAATAAACTTATTTTCTTTACAAATCACCCAGTCTAAGGTATTCTGTTATAGCAACAGAAAATGAACGAAGACATTTACTTTGTATCAACTTTTGAGTTGACATGTTTCTCTCAACAGTTTGAAGATACACTTTTTCTCAGATTGGACTTTCACTTTGTGGTTTCAAAAACCTACGGCAATCTGAATGTTATTTCTTCAGCAATCTTTGTTTTTTCTTTCCTGTTGCTTTAAAAGTCTTCCTTTAGTCTTTAGTATTGTTAATTGCATTACAGTGTGTCTGGTGAGATCGCTTTCTATTTGATCTGCTTGGAATATGTTGTGCTTTCTGTGTATGTGAAGTCATATCTTCCCTTTGTTTGGAGAAATTATCAGCCATTATCTTTGTAAATATTGCCTCTTCCTATCCTGCAAGTTCTAAGTGTTTTAAAGATGTTTTCCATTGTTTTAACATCTGTGCTACTTTCTAGATAATACTTTCCATTTTATCTCTTTTTAAAAATTTTCTGGCCAGGCGTGGTGGCTCAAGCCTGTAATCCCAGCACTTTGGG
>NW_016863957.1:0-1092 GCF_001698545.2 Rhinopithecus bieti | reverse complement strand
ACAGAGAGATTAAAATGTAATTATAGTGAAATATACCATTGGATTACAAAGAGGAATATGCACATACTTATCTTTCCACTCTAAACACAAAGCATGTGAATGTATGTTTGCATATGTGTGTACATATATGTATAGGTGGGAGCTTGCAGAAAGTGAGTTAATGTTATATAGGGTCTAGGAAATCCAATTAATGCTTGTATTATATGATAAAAATAGGTTAGATGGATGGTTTGGAACAGATTTTTTTAATGATATACAATATGCTCTGCTAAAGGCTTATTTTAAAATAGAAACTATAATTTGTAGGGGAAGTATGCCTCTAGAAAATAAATCTCTTACAAGGCAATCAGTTTTGAATTTTTTTCACTAAAATACAAGTCTGAAATCCTCCCGTCTTGAAGTTTCTATGTATCCAACAGACTTTTGAATATATTTATTCTCTGCTTATGTCTATGCTTACCTCTATTTAATTTTTATTTAAATACTATTAAGGAATATTTAAAACATTTTAATTGAAATTAAATGTATTTTCTTCTTTATCTATATTGTGTATATTATAGCCATAGTCAGTATAAGTTAGAAAATATTGTTTAGTTAAATTAATATAATCAAAATATATGTGTCTGGACTCTAAAACAGAAATTGATACAATAACATATGGATTGAAAATTAAGTTAATCATACTATTTATCAGAGAGACCTGGAGCTACTTATTTTCCATGCTCAATTTTTCTATTTCTCAATTGTTCTAAATAGGTATTTGAGTAATACTAAAACATACTTTGAGTTTTGCATTAGTTAATACACTCAGAATAATACACCCTTCACCAAATATATTTCTGTTTTTCTTTCAGTGTCTCTAGCACCAAATAATGCATTAGAAAAAAAATAGCCTTTTAATCATGTTTATGCAATTAAGAAATTATAAGGCATTAAAGTGTCCATCTCTGAGATTACAACCCATATTATATATTATGTATAATAGTCACATTGTCTTAATTGACCAAAATAAATAGTAGAATTTTACATTTAAGACAGGTTGCATATACATAATACATATAAAATAAATCTAAAATATATTATTTTATAATA
>NW_016863956.1:0-1096 GCF_001698545.2 Rhinopithecus bieti | reverse complement strand
ATTTTCTTTGTCACCCAAAGCTTCAATGTGCTGCAAAATATCCCATTGCTGATTCCAAGATAACAGTGTTAGCAATCTGCTCAATGAAAAGAATAGTGTAACCCTGTGAGATGAATTCCCCCATCACAAAGCAGTTTCTCAGAAAGCTTATTTTTGTTTTTTATCTAAGGATGTTCCCATTTTCACCATAGGCTTCAATGAACTCCCAAATATCCTATTGCAAATTCCACAAAAACAATGTTAGAAAACAGCTCCAAGAAAAGAATTGTGTAGCTCTGTGAGGTGAATTCACACATCATAAACAAGTTTCATATAAAGCTTCATTGTAGTATTATTCTGGGGATATTTACTTTGTCACATTAGTCTTCAATGCGATCCAAAATATCCCTTCTCTGATTCCCCAAAAACGGTGCGACCAAACTGCTCCATGAAAAGAATGGTGTAACTCTGTGAGATGAGTTCACACATCACAAAGCCACTTCTCAGAAAGATTCTTTCTTGTTTATATGTGAGGATATTTTCTTTTTCACCATACTCCTCAATGCAATCTGGGATATCCCATCACACATTCCATGAAAAAAATGGTAGCAAACATCTCGATGAAAAGAATGGTGTATCAGGGGGCGGAGCAAGATGGCCGAATAGGAACAGCTCCAGTCTCCAACTCCCGGCACAAGCGACACAGAAGACCGGTGATTTCTATATTTTCAACTGAGGTACTGGGGTCATCTCACTGGGCAGTGCCGGACAATCGATGCTGGTAAGCAGCTGCAGCCCGACCAGCGAGAGCTGAAGCAGGGCAAGGCATTTCTCACCTGGCAAGTGCAAGGGGGAAGGGAATCCCTTTTCCTAGCCAGGCGAACTGAGACACACAACACCTGGAAAATCGGGTAATTCCCATGCCAAAACTGCGCTTTAAGCAAACGGGCACACCAGAGATTATACCCACACCTGGCCGGGAGGGCCTCACGGCCACGGAGCCTCCTCATTGCTAGCACGGCAGTCTGTGATCTAACCGCAAGGCAGCAGCGAGGCTGGGGGAGGGGCGCCCACCATTGCTGAGGCTTAAGTAGATAAACAAAGCTGCTGGGAAGCT
>NW_016863955.1:0-281 GCF_001698545.2 Rhinopithecus bieti | reverse complement strand
GCGCCCGGCCTATCTAGTTCTTTAAGGTATAAAGTTAGGTTATTAATTTGAGATCTCTCATTTCTTCTACTGCAAGCATTTATAGCTACCAAAATTCTAAGATTTAATTGAAAATCATTCATCTTACTAAGGACCAGGAAGATCTCAAACTAAATGAAAAAAAGGAGGAATGGAAATCAATAGATGCGACACCAAGAGATATTAGAATTATCTGGCAATGATTTTAAGCAATTATCATAAAAATGCTTCAATGAGCAATTACAAGCACCCTGGAAAAAAAG
>NW_016863954.1:0-2168 GCF_001698545.2 Rhinopithecus bieti | reverse complement strand
GACAGAGCGAGACTCCGTCTCAAAAAAATAAAAAAAATAAAAAAAAATTTGCCATGAGTTTATATGCACCTTAAAAGAAATGTTTGCAGATTCTGCTTATATGACGATGGATTGCTTTTGTGACATAAATATTGAAAATGTGTGTTTTTTTCTGCAGTACAATCTTCACATTCAGATTTAATTGTAATCTTAACCAATTTTTGCTCATAGAAGGATTAATCATATGACTTTTTGTTTATACACAATCACCTGTAGAAAGCAGTTATTCTATTCATTTCTTCACTCATTCAACAACACTGACTTTTACACTACTCTATGTCAGGCCCTGTGTGAGTTCTGGGAGACACTAATATACACTTAACTTCTGCCATCAATGAACTTACAGTCTTTTGAGAAAGACAAGGCAATAGTTTCAGCACGACTTGACAAATCCCAACAAAAAAGAGCAAGAGAAACATAGAAAGAGGGATGTAAATTAGGTTAGAAGAAATAGCAAGGAGTAGATATAGGGAGGAAGGGTGTCCCAGACACAGAAATATTCATGTGCTATATAAAATTGCATAATATATTTAAGAAAGAGCAGGAAGGCTGGATGTGGTGGCTCACGCCTGTAATCCCAGCACTTTGGGAGGCCAAGGTGGGTGGATCACCTGAGGTCAGGAGTTCAAGACCAGCCTGGCCAACATGATGAAACTCCGTCTCTCCTAAAAATACAAAAAAATAGCCAGTGTGGTGGCGGTTGCCTGTAATCCCAGCTACTCAGGAGGCTGAGGAGGGAGAATCGCTTGAACCCGGAAGGTGGAAGTTGCAGTGAGCGGAGATTATGCCGCTGCACTCCAGACTGGGCGACAGAGCAAGACCATCTCAAAAAAAAAAAAAAAAAAAAAAGAGCAAGAAATTTTGTGTAGTTGGGATCGAGGGCATTTTGAGGTAAGTAACACAGATTTTAGGTTAAAGAGGTAGCCGAGATTTTAAATTGTAAAATATTTAAAAGGTAAAATCATAATGTAAATTTGTGTTACTCTTTATTACAAAAATAAATTTGGTTTTAAAGATCAATAAACTACATATTTAATACAAAGTAGTATATACAATATGCATATAATTACCTTTTGCTATTTCAAGCTTTGCTCTGTGTGCATATAAATATATCAATACACATATATAATTTTTAAAATACATAAAATCTTAATGTGTACAACACGCAAACGACAACGTTTTGAATATTTAAACAAAAGCAAATGACTTGCTAAATTGCAAATATGTACATATGGAAAATGGATATATTTGCTTATGCAACTGCTTTTTAAAATTCCATTACTTCTGCCAAATCAAGCAACACTCACACGGGTGATATGAGTACACAGAAATAGTGAACAACATAAATGTTAGCATTCATAGATCAGCCTTTTATGGGAATGCAATTTTCATGTACAATTCACTCGACATATTAAAACAATCTTTTATGTCTCTTGTTATGGTTTGAACAGACAAGCAGAACAATTTCAAGGGAACCTAAAAGTAGACTATCAATATTAGTCATTGCTCATGTTATGTTTACAGGAAGATTGCTAATTTAAATTCAATTTATATCAAGAATCAAGAGTGGAAGCGCAATGAAGTGCAAACTTTCTTTTTAATTCTCTTTTCTTTAGTGTACAAGCTCATGTATTAGTAGCTTTGGGGACTATTAGCACTACCTCCAGAATATAAAACTGTCATATTTTAAATGTGCCTCATTTCAGAAGTTTTTTGTCTTCTTATATTAAAAGGAGCATGCTTGGTAACAGTATCAACTTCTGCATTGAATGTTTTGTAAGCCATCTCAAAATGCATAAAATTTGTTAGAAATCAATCTCAATTTATGTATCTAATATATTTAGATATATTTTTTATATATCCAAAAGAAGACAGGATAGATAATGGAAATCTAATATAAATCTGTAAGCTATTTTAACAACTTCAAATGTATGGTGTCCCTTAAGAGTGCTAAATCAAACACGACTTCTTCCAGAATTTTTGAGATGTAAAATAAAGAGATGATTAAAAAAGCTCTTTGTGAATGCATATTTTAATCTGTTCTCTGGCTCTGGAGATTTTCCACAGGTAGGTAAACTAAAGTTGTGTTTCTAAATAATGTTTCTGTAATATACATTTTTACATCTATA
>NW_016863953.1:0-876 GCF_001698545.2 Rhinopithecus bieti | reverse complement strand
TTATAGGTCCTGTGAGATTCATGCTTTAAGGGGGTTCAGTTTTGATATATTTTGAGGATTTGTTTCAAGATTTACAGCTCCTTTTAGCAGTCCTTGTAGTGCTGGCTTGGTAGTGGTGTTTTCTTTCAGCATTTGTTTGTCTGAAAAATACTATTTTTCCTTCATTTATGAAGCTTAGTTTTTCTGGATACAAAATTATTGGATGATAATAGTTTTTTTTTTTAAGGAGGCTGGAGATAGGACCACAATCCCTTTTAACTTGTAGGGTTTCTGCTGAGAAATCCACTGTTAATCTGTTAAGTTGTTCTTTAGGTTAACTGGTGCTTTTTCATATTCTTTCCTTTGTCTTAACTTTAGATAACCTGATGACTACGTGCCTTGGCAATGATCTTTTTGTGATGAATTTCCCAGGTGCTCTTTGAACTTCTTGAATTTGGATGTCTATATCTCTAGGAAAGCTGGGGAAGTTTTCCTCAATTATTCCCTAAAATATGTTTTCCAAACTTTTAGATTTCTCTTCTTCCTCAGGAATGCCAATTATTCATAGATTTGGTCATTTAACATAATCGCAAACTTCTTGGAGCCTTTGTTCATTTTTTAAAGTTCTTTTTTCTTTGTCTTTGTTGGATTGGGTTATTTCAAAAACCTTGTCTTCGAGCTGTAAGGTTTTTTTCCTTCTTGTTCGATTCTATTGCTGAGGCTTTCCAGTGCATTTTCCATTTCTGCAAGTGTGTCCTTGATTTCCAGAATTTGTGATTGTTTTTCATTTATGCTATCTATTTCACTGAAGATTTCACCCCTCATATCTTGTATCTTTTTTTTTTTTGTATTTCATTAAATCAGACCTCACCTTTCTCTGTTGCCTCCTTGTGAAAG
>NW_016863952.1:0-1490 GCF_001698545.2 Rhinopithecus bieti | reverse complement strand
TTTCTAATTGTTTACTAGATGCTTTGGGAAAGACCTTGAATTTGCAAACCTGTGAGCTTTTCCACTCTGAGGAGGGGAGCAGAGCCTGTAAGAACCAGACCAGCCCTGTCATTGAAGCTTTGAGCTATTTTCTGGACCATTTTCTGTCTTTTACTCTTAGTTAGCAGTTTCACTCTTAATGTGGTATAAGTCAAGTTTGCAATGACAGTGAATTTCAGCACTCTGCCCAGGTGTGCAACTGTAATAACGTGTCCATTGAACAATGCACAACAAAAGCTTTTGGATCGCTGGCAGAAAATAAATAAATTGAATAAGTAAAAATTGAAAGCAGATTATAGAATTAGTTAAGCATAGTTTTTAAAGCGTTATGCTTCTTTATTCCAAAAGGAATACATGTTTATTGCACAAACTTTGGAAAATGTAAGAATTTGACATGATTGATAACAGAGCAGAGGCATTTATCTCTTACCTGGTTTGGGGTCCATTCTCCTTTCCACATCATTTTCTCCTATGAGAGAACAAATGTAACAAAGGGTATCAAGAAGTTTCTTTTCCTTCCCTCCTTTCAAGACTGCATCTTACAGAGGTGTGTCAGATCTAGAATTTTACACAGAAGGGCTTAGAAGTCATGTCTTGTTACAAAGAGAGGATTAAAGCTGTGAGTTTGTATAGCATGTGACATAAGACCTGAAAAACGTCAATTATTCATTCTGAAGAAGGGCTCGCAGAGAGATTTTGAAAGATAAAGCCCTCCCAAGCTACACTCCTAGTGCCTCAACTGCTGCAGAGGGGTGTCCACGAGACTATTTAGTTACCTATTTCGTTAATCAGCATTTATTGAGCACCTTCTGTGTGAAGTGCCATAAGGTAAATCCTAGACAAAACGAGAAACAAAAATGAACAAATTTTGGTTCCCAGCTTTATGGGATTTTAAAATAACAAAAGAAGACTTTGCTTGACATTTAGGTCATTTTCTACTAAAAATAATACTGTGATGAAATCCCTGTGGTTGAATTCTTTTGTACATCTCTGAATATTTCCTTAGGATTCATTTTTAGAAGGAGATGTGCAAGGTGTCAGCTTCATGATCTTAGAACTTATAAAATAATCAGACAAATCAGAAGACATAGCCAGAATTTAATGGATTATTGATTTATTATCTATAATAGTTGTTGAGTGGTTCTAAAACTTAAAAGTACGTGTAAAGAATTCAGGAGTTTGACTAAAAAGACATTTAAATGGCCGGTTGCGGTGACTCATGCCTCCCAACATTTTGGGAGGCCGAGGTGGGCAGATCACCTGAGGTCAGGAGTTCAAGACTGGCCTGGCCAACATGGTGAAGCCCCATCTCTACTAAAAATACAAAATTAGCCAGGCATGATGGCACATTCCTATAATCCCAGCTACTTGGGAGGCTGAGGTGGGAGATTGCTTGAACCTGGGAGGTGGAGGTTGCAGTGAGCCAAGAACAGAACTCCATCTCAAAAAAA
>NW_016863951.1:0-853 GCF_001698545.2 Rhinopithecus bieti | reverse complement strand
TATTACCAAGGAGAACTTCCCCAACCTAACAAGGCAAGCCAACATTCAAATTCAGAAAATACAGAGAACATCACAAAGATACTCCTAGAGAAGCACAACCCCAAGACACATAATTGTCAGATTCACCAAGGTTGAAATAAAGGAAAAAATGTTAAGGGCAGCCAGAGAGAAAGGTTGAATTACCCACAAAGGGCAGAGCATCAGACTAACAGCAGATCTCTTGGCAGAAACCCTACAAGCCAGGATAGAGTGGGGCCAATATTCAACATTCTTAAAGAAAAGAATTTTCAACCCAGAATTTGATACCCAGCCAAACTAAACTTCATAAGTGAAGGAGAAATAAAATCCTTTACAGACAAGCAAATGCTGAGAGACTTTGTCTCCACCAGGCCTGTCCTAGAAGAGCTCCTGAAGGAAGCACTAAACATGGAAAGGAACAACCAGGACCAGCCACTGCAAAACATGACAAATTGTAAAGACCACTGATGCTAGGAAGAAACTGCGTCAACTATTGGCAAAATAACCATCATAATGACAGGATCAAGTTCACACATAACAACATTAACCTTAAATGTAAATGGGCTAAATACCCAATTAAAAGACACAGATTGGCAAATTGGATAAAGAGTCAAGACCCATCAATGTGCTGTATTCAGGAGATCCATCACATGTGCAGAGACACACGTAGGCTCAAAATAAGGGGATGGAGGAAGAGCTACCAAGCAAATGGAGAAGGGGTTTCAATCCTAGTCTCTATTAAAACAGACTTTAAACCAACAAAGATCAAAAAAGACAAAAAGGAAGAAGACCATTACATAATGGTAATGGGATCAATTCAACAAGAAGAGCTAAC
>NW_016863950.1:0-1975 GCF_001698545.2 Rhinopithecus bieti | reverse complement strand
GTCTGTATAGTGGCTAGTGGTTACTGAGTTCTACCGACCAGTTCTCAGGGACTACTGACATCCAAGTAACTACCCAATGACCAATGCCTTCCCAAGGACAAGAGACCTCCTCCACCAAGCACTGCTCAGTGACCTTTGGACTTCTCGTAGCTTCCACAGTCATGACTGCCTATCACTTGGACACACAAGAACCATCTTGGTGGCTCATGCCTGTAATCCCAGCACTTTGGGAGGCTGAGGTGGGTGGATCACCTGAGGTTGGGAGTTCGAGACCAGCCTGACCAACATGGAGAAACCCCGTCTCTACTAGAAATACAAAATTAGCCGTGCATAGTGGTGCATGCCTGTAATCCCAGCTACTCGGGAGGCTGAGGAAGGAGAATCGCTTGAACCCAGGAGGTGGAGGTTGCAGTGAGCCAAGATCGCATCATTGCACTCCAGCCTGGGCAACAAGAATGAAACTCTGTCTCAAAAACAAAACAAAACAAAAACAACAAATGCTAGTTAACATGATGACAGCGATAATGTCGATGACACACCTAGTCACCTCGTGGTGACGGGTTAGTTAACCATGGCAATGAATTCAAGTGATGTCTTATCATTCAGTGGCTGTCCAGTGACCACTAACCACCCACTATCCAATGACCAGGGAATTCCCGGACCCAGTGAGTCCCCAGGGGCTGCAGTTCCCAGGGTCCTTTGGGATGAAGCATTGTCCACTTCAGGTCTGTTTTAAGATCAATAGCAGCTGGGTGCGGTGGCTCACGCCTGTAATCCTAGCACTTTAGGAGGCCAAGGCAGGCAGATCACTTGAGCTCAGCAGTTTGAGACTAGTCTGGGCAACACTGCGAGACCTTGTCTCTACTAAAGATACAATAAATTAGCCGGGCGTGGTGACTTGTGCTTGTAGTCCCAGCTATTCGGGGGGCTAAGGTGGGAGGATCGCGTGAGCCTGGGAGGTCAAGGCTGCAGTGAGCTGTGATTGTGCCACTGCACTCCAGCCTGGGAAAAACAATGAGACCTTGTTTCAAAAGAAAAAACAAGGCCAGGCATGGTGGTTCATGCCTGTAATCCCAGCACTTTGGGAGGCCGAGACAGTGGATCACAAGGCCAGGAGTTCGAGACCAGCCTGACCAACATGGTGAAACCCCATCTCTACTAAAAATGCAAAAATTAGCCAGGCGTGGTGGTATGCACCTGTAATCCCAGCTACTCGGGAGGCTGAGGCAGGAGAATCGCTTGAACCCGGGAGGTTGCAGTGAGCTGAGATCACGCCACTGCACTCCAGCCTGGGCGACAGAGAGAGGCTCCATCTCAAAAAAAAAAAAAAAAAAAAAAGACCAATAGCACTCACTGGGATCATGGTCCCACTGGGGCCATGCAGTTCCCCAAGAAACTGCAGCCCCTGGGGACTCACTGGGCCCAGGAATTCCCTGGTCATTGGATATTGGGTGGTTAGTGGTCACTGGCCAGCCACTGAGTAATAAGACATCACTTGAATTCACTGCCCATGGTTAATGCTGTCACCACGAGATGATCATGGTCACACTAGGGCCATAATTGGTAATGAATGGTCAACAGAATTCCCATGACTAATGACCACTTAGTGACCGTTGATCTCTAATGGCTGTAGCTAGTGCTGGGACCCTTGGGTCATTGGTGGTGGTCCCCCCCCAGTGACCAGTGGCTGTTCCCGTAGGTCTGGTACATGGATGGCTATTACAAGGGCCGCCGGGTCCTGGAGTTCCGTACCCTGGGAGACTTCATCAAAGGCCAGAACTTTATCCAGCACCTGCTGCCCCAGCCGTGGGCGGGCACGGGCCACGTGGTGTACAACGGCTCCCTGTTCTATAACAAGTACCAGAGCAACGTGGTGGTCAAATACCACTTCCGCTCGCGCTCCGTGCTGGTGCAGAGGAGCCTCCCGGGCGCCGGTTACAACAACACCTTCCCCTACTCCTGGGGCGGTTTCTCC
>NW_016863949.1:0-877 GCF_001698545.2 Rhinopithecus bieti | reverse complement strand
TTTTGGCCCTTTAAGGGAATCTGTCAAATTTCAGATGAGATGTTGTAGTAGAAACAATCTTTGAACTTACTGTACTGATCAAAGTAATGACTCAACCTGTATCTTCCCCTACTCAGCCCCGATATAGATTTTCCTTTTCCAAGGAATGACTTCAAATGTTTCTAAAGAAGGGGAAAAAAAGCTTTTCAATTTTCCTCCCTTTCCACTGTGATATGGACTAAATCATCAATACCTATCTCTGCCAGTAATTCACACTCATGGTTATCAATGAGCTTACGCCAAGCTCTGTTCTCAGCACATTCTTGTTGTGCTGTTATAAAATGTAAGTATGTGAGGTCAGTGCAAAAGTAACAAACAGTGAAAGAATGTTACCTAACAAATCCTTTATTCTAAACATAATCATCTATAATATATATGTCTAGAAATCTGTAATAAGACAGTTCTCTGTATCCCCAGTGCAAATGTTAAGATTGGTTAGATTTTTAGAAAATTTGCCATATAGTTAATATTAATCTGTTTTTGAGAGAACATTTCATATTTTCCAGATAACTCAGTATAGTGTTTTGGCTTTATAATTACTTTAAATCAGCCATATGGAAAGATGATTAAGAACCTTTTTGTCTTTTCACATTTACATATACATACAGAATATGTATACATATATAAAAATCAAAATTTTCTCTGATCATTCTCTAGATCAGTAAGTTACAGTAAATATTAAGCTTCACAAAGTAATGGGATTTTTTTCTATACCTAGTTTGTTCTCGATTCCAGTGATAAATAAGGAAAGAGATGATAATCCTTGACATAAATGACAATTGATCTTTTCTTCTTTTTTTTTTTCTTGAGACCGAGTCTTGCTCTGTCACCCAGGCTG
>NW_016863948.1:0-3404 GCF_001698545.2 Rhinopithecus bieti | reverse complement strand
AAGAAAAGGAAAAGAAAGAATAATAATAAAGTCTGTGTATACATACACACTTACACTCATACATGTAATTGCAAAAGATGAGATTCTTTTAAGTAGACCATCAGACTTTCTGGAATTAATAATATTTATTTTTCTTCTAATTTTTAACCTCTTTATTGAGCCGTAATTTACATGCCATAATGCTCACCCATTTAAAGTGTGCACTTCAATATATCTCTATTTATTTTTTATTCATAGGGACCCCCTTTCCAGCACACCTGAGTTTATGACAATGAGTGGTGAGGGGATCCCTAGATAGCCTCAGAGTGAGGACCAGTCACCAGCAAGGACAATCCTGTGATTAGAAAATGGGAACTTTCAGCTCCATCCCCTGACCATAGGGAAGTGAAGCTGGGCACTGAATTCTATGAAAATCCTTAAGCAATGAGATGGGGAGTTTCCAGGTGGGTGCACACAATGATGTGCTGGGAGAGTGGAATGTCTGCAGAGGGTATGGAAGTTCCTGGCCCTGTCCCACTCCTTACAGTCATGTCTTGCCCTATACGTCTCTTCCCTCTGGCTTTTCCTGATTAATATCCTGTAAATAAACCAGTAATAGTGATGAAAAATATTTTCCTAAGTTCTGTGAGTCATTCTAAAGAATTATTGAGCCTGAAGAAGGCATTGTGTCAACCCCCAAACTTCTAGCCAGTGGGTCAGAAATAAAGACAGTCTCTGGGACTTGAAGTGGGAGAAGTCCTGTGGGAATGAAGCCTTAACATGTGTGGTGTGTGCTAGCTCCAGATAGTGTCAGAATTGAACACTCAGTTGATGTTTGTGGTCAACTGAAGAGCCAGTTTATGTTGGACACCCAGTTAACATCTGAGAATTGTTGCAGAATTGATGTAAGAAACTGACATGTAGATGGTATCAGAAGTAGTGTTCGAAAACATCACACAACCACATATCTTGTTAAATTTGGAAACTAAAACTAAAATCTTAAGCCCTCCACTACAGATTCCCTCTTGGCCAAGGGAATCCCAGAGAATCCTGAAACACTGAGTTCTGGACATGATGGGAAAGGAAGTTGCGTTAGTCTGTTCTCATGCAGCGATAAAGACATACACAAAATGGAAAAATTTACAATGGAAAGAAGGTGGTTTAACTGACTCAGTTTCATGTGGCTAAAGAGGCCTCACAGTGATGGTGGAAAGTGGAAGGCTCATCTCCCATGGTGGCAGACAAGAGAGAATGAGAGCCAAGTGAAATGATTTTCCTTATAAAACCATCAGATCTCATGAGACATATTCAACACCACAAAAATGGCATGAGGAAAACCACTCCCACGATTCAATTATCTTCCATGGGGTCCCTCTCCCAAAATGTGGGAATTATGGGAGCTATAATTCAAGATGAGATTTGGGTGGAGACACAGCCAAACCATATTAGAAGTCAAACATACCTTGCTATACTTCTTCCCTTTTGAAATTTAGACACAACTGACCAGGATTATGTTAAAAAAATCTCCATTATAAGACTGAGGTATCTGTGGCAATGAGATACCAAATTACGAACAGAATCTCAGGCCATGCCAGGCAATTGTTATGTTATGCCTGCAGAACATCAGCTTGCTTCACAGCAACCTTATCTTAATTTAACCATTCTTTTCTGCTGACTCCAAGTTCCAGAAAGAACCTTAGTCCTATAATTTTAGCCTGCAGCAAAAAATTAAACAATCTCTGAATCCACTTATAGCCTGGAAGCCCCTACTTCAAGATATCCCATCTTTCCAGCAAAACCAATATCTCCCTTCCACATAGTTGTATCTTTGCCTGTAAGTCTTGTATCCCTAAAACTAAACTGTAATCTTACAGCCAATAATGTAAAATTTATCATCGTAACCACTTTTAAGTGTACAGTTCAATAACGCTAACTGTTACCACCAAGGCTTCTTCGGTTTGTGTTTTCCCTGGGCTGTGATCACTTATGGGCTTAGAATAAACCTCTTTAAAATATTTTACAAAATTCATTTCATTAAATTCAGTTCAATTGTAACACTGGGGCAGAAAATGTTCTGGAATGTTTAACATGGCTGTATACTGAATAGAAGATGTGTTTGTTATTAGCAGAACTTTGTGAAGTAAAACAAGTCAGTTATCCACAAGACTTAAGATTTTCCAGCCAAAAGACAAATCTAGGATTCATGGCCAATATGCCACCTGGATATCTCAAGACCATGAAATTGGAAGAAAAATTTATTTTGATTAAAATGATTTGGAAATGTAAAGTGGAATTTTATTAAAGCATTACAATAGGAAGAGTTTTATGTTTAAAGGGGAATTTTGTTATAGCTATGCAGATAATGACAATTATTTCATATTTTCCAGGTAATGACCTATTATACATCATTGTAGGGTTCTCAAGCAATGCTAATTTTGATCACCAGGGAAACATGTCCAAAGACATTTTAATTGTTAGAGGTAGAGGAGAGCTCTACTAAAGCCTAGAGGGTGGGAACCAGAAATGCTGCTAACCAGCATGCAATGCACAAGACAGCCCCACCACTGAGAATTATTGTAATCATCCTATGGGTTCTTGCTACCCACTGTACAGATAAAGTCAGTCTCCTGAGACCATAGCATTGCAGTAGTAAAGAAATTGTTTAATTAACATGAGACTGGTGCATTCAGGAGAACTGGAGTTATCACTGAAACCAGTCTTCCTGGAGGCTTGGCAGTTAGGGAGTTCTTTGGAGAATTCAGTGGGCAGGGGGATATGGAATGAGTACTGCTGCTTGTTTTGGGATGAAATTATGTAAGTGTAGAAAGTGATTTTCATGCACCGAGTCCACCTCTGGGTGTGACTACAGGATCAGTGTAGTCATGATTCCTGAGTTTGTGTGGTGCCAACCTGAAAAACTACTCAGAATAAAACCAACCTTAGGTTCTACAATAAGTGTTCACTATAGGAGAAATTGGGGGCAGCTCACAAATCTTGTGAGTTGGGCACATGACTCCTGAGCAGCAAGGAAAGAGGGAAGCTACATCTGCCTTCTGACATGCCATTAGTTTTACAAAGATGGTTTCAGCTTGTAACAGGAAGGGGAGTATTTTTAGGGAGAGCCTATGATCATTCTTATTTCAGAGTTAAAATATGAACTAAATTTCTCCCAAAGTTAGCTTAGCCTATGTCCAGGGCAACCAAGGACAGCCTGAAGTCAGAAGTGATATGTAGTTAATATCAGATTTCTCTTGCTGTCATAATTTTACAAATGCAGTTTCATTATCAGAATGCAAATATGAATAGTGCCAATGCACAGGATTCCAACCTGTTAGAGACTCCAGAAACGTTCCCAGTCTCAAGACTGTAGTTCCTCCATTGTCTTCTCAAGATTTTACTATATTTTACTTGAATGGGGAGGTGGA
>NW_016863947.1:0-875 GCF_001698545.2 Rhinopithecus bieti | reverse complement strand
TCCTAGCTACTCGGGAGGCTGAGGCAAGAGGATCACCCGAGCCCAGGAGTTCAAGGCTGCAGTGAGCCGTAATTGCACCACTGCATTCTGCCTGGGTGACATAGTGAGACACAGTCTCAAAAACAAAAAAAGAAAAGAAATATCTTTCAGTAGGCATTTTAAGAAAGCATTTTAACAGGAACTGATATTGAATTGTCTAATGTTCCTTTTAAAATACCTAAGATGATTGTAGCTTTTCCTATCTAACTTCCTAGTATGTAAAGTTACATTAATAGATTCTCTTGTACTACACTTATAAGTCACATTTAATCATAATAAATTACTGTTTTATGGCCGGGCACAGTGGCTCACAGCTGTAATCCCAGCACTGTGGGAGGCCGGGACAGGCAGATCACGAGGTCAGGAGATCAAGACCATCCTGACTAACACGGTGAAACCCTGTCTCTACTAAAAATACAAAAAAAATTGGCCGGGTGTGGTGGCATGCACCTGTAGTCCCAGCTACTCAGGAGGCTGAGGCAGGAGAATCGCTGGAACCCCGGAGGTGGAGGTTGCAGTGAGATGAGATCGCACCACTGCACTACAGTCTGGGCAATAGAGCAGGATTCTGTCTCAAATAAATAAATAAATAAATAAATAAATAATTGTTTTCAAATGTTATATTTACGAGTATTGCTTCTGATTTTTCTATCTTTATTCATATTATTCTATGTTTTGTTACATTACTGTTCTTAGGTTTTCTTGTATTTTCCAGATATAATAATCCTGGCTTATATCTCCTTTTCAATTATAAACATTGCTATTGTTCTGTATAATTTTTCTTAAAAGCTCAAAACAATGCATCTACAAATAATTTAGGACCAAGAAGCATTTCT
>NW_016863946.1:0-286 GCF_001698545.2 Rhinopithecus bieti | reverse complement strand
AAACTTCCATGGAAAGAATCACGTAACTCTGTGAGATGAATTCACAAATCACAAAGTCGTTTCTCAGAAAACGTCTTGCTAGTTTTTGTCTGAGGATATTTCCTTGGTCACAGTTTGCCTCAATGTGCTTGTGTATATCCCTTTACAGATTCCACAAAAATAGTCTTAGCAAAATGCTCCATGAAAAAAAAGGTGTAAATCTGTGACATGAATTCACACATCACAAAGCAGTTTCTCAGAAAACATCTTCTTGTATATTGTCTGAGGATATATCCTTTGTCACCAC
>NW_016863945.1:0-1974 GCF_001698545.2 Rhinopithecus bieti | reverse complement strand
TCTTTAGTTTTTTTTTTTTTGAGACAGAGTCTCGCTCTGTTGCCCAAGCTGGAGTGCAGTGGTGCGATCTCGGCTCACTGCAAACTCTGCCTCCTGGGTTCAAGTGATTCTTCTGCCTCAGCCTTCCGAGTAGCTGGGATTACAGGTGTGCACCATCATGCCTGGCTAATTTTTGTATTTTTAGTAGAGACAAGGTTTCACCATGCTGGCCAGGCTGGTCTCGAACTCCTGACCTCAGGTGATCTGCCTACCTCAGCCTCCCAGAGTGCTGGGATTACAGGCGTATTACCATGCCTGGCCCCTGTTGCACCTCTTCTGTTGCACCATGACACTGGACACTTTCTAAAATTCTCCATGACCAACTTATTTATCTCTGTTGTTACCATCAGCCCGCTAAAATGTAAGCTCTATGGGGGGCAGATTTTGGTTCTGTTCATGGATGGATCTCCCCAGTGCTCTGAACATGGGCACTCCTCAATACCCACTGGGCACATGGATGAAGGACCACTAAAGATCCCATGCACCCTTCCCCTGCCAATAACTTTAAGGTTTAAGGGCATAAATTTTTGCCACACAGATTTCCAAACAAAATGAACAGTGGAGAAAAATGAGGTAAAATGTTATTGTTGCTGCTTAATATATATTTTTTGAGATAGGGTCTTGCTCTGTTCCCCAGGCTGGGGTGTGATGGCATGATCACAGCTCACTGCAGCCTCAACCTCCTGGGCTCAAGTGATCCTCACACCTCCCGAGAAGCTGGGACTATAGGCACACACCACCACGCCTGTCTAATTTTTTTTGTTTTTTGTTTTTTTGTAGAGATGGGGTTTCACCATATTGCCCAGGCTGGTCTCGAACTCTTGGGCTCAAGCGATCCACTTGCCGAAGCCTCCCAAAGTGCTGGAATTATCGGTGTGAGCCACCATGCCCAGCCCTGTATAATATTTATTATAGCCCTGAAATACACTAGGTGACAGAGAAGAGAGACTCTCAATTCCATGTCTTGTGGATTTTTAGATACTTACACTCACCCAGTAAAGAAAAACTGGCAGGCAGCTAGGCACAGTGGTGCATGCCTGTTGTCTCAGCTACTCTGGAGGCTGAGGAGGGAGGATCACTGGAGCCCAGGAGTTTGCGGTTGCAGTGAGCTATGACTGCAACATTGAACTCTGGCACTCCAGCCTGGGTAACAGAGTGGGATCCTGTAAAATAAAAAAAAAAAAAGAAAAGAAAGAAAGAAAAGCAAGAAAGAAAGGAAGGAAGGAAGGAAGGAAGGAAGGAAGGAAGGAAGGAAGGAAGGAAGGGAGGAAGGGAGGAAGGGAGGAAGGGAGGAAGGGAGGAAGGGTGGAAGGGGGGGAGGGGGGAAGGGAGGAAAGGGAGGGAAGGGAGGGAAGGAAAGGAAGGAAAGGAAAGGAAAGAAAGGAAAGAAAGGAAGAAAGAAAATTCCCAAAGAAAAGATTCCAGGAGTCACCTACAGTG
The DNA here is from genome assembly GCF_001698545.2 of Rhinopithecus bieti. Taxonomy (NCBI): domain Eukaryota; kingdom Metazoa; phylum Chordata; class Mammalia; order Primates; family Cercopithecidae; genus Rhinopithecus; species Rhinopithecus bieti. Next base: position 495 of record NW_016863945.1, on the reverse strand, counting down.
TATTTATTCTTCCTTGAGAAGGGCTCTAACAAGAGGGATGACAGCTAATAACAATACGGCTCTGTATAAAGGAACTATATCATCGTCAAAAAGACGTGAGACATACCCATCACTCAAGAATCACCCAGGAGGCCTGTAGTGCCTGCCTCAGAGGTGACACCCTAAAGGAGATGGTGAAGGGTGGAGTGAGCGCAAGGATGTGAGAAGGGGACTGTGTGCTTGGGAGGGAGGTGCGCAAGTCGGGGATGTGAGTCCAGGCACAAGGGTAGTCTCTCACACATCCCTTCTAACCTACCAGTTTGAGTCCCTGTCACCTACTAGGAGGACTTTTGCGGTACTTTTTTTTCTTTTCTTTTTTTTTTTTTTTTTGAGAAAGAGTCTTGCTCTGTCACCTGGGCTGGAGTGCAATGGCGTGATCTCGGCTCACTGCAACCTCTGCCTCTTAGGTTCAAGCGATTCTCCTGCCTCAGTCTCCCAAGTAGCTGGGATTACAGG
>NW_016863944.1:0-2037 GCF_001698545.2 Rhinopithecus bieti | reverse complement strand
AGAATATCGCTCTGTCGCCCAGGCTGGAGTGCAGTGGCGTGATCTCAGCTCACTGTAAGCTCCGCCTCCTGGGTTCACGCCATTCTCCTGCCTCAACCATCTGAGTAGCTGGGACTACAGGCGCCCGCCACCACACCCAGCTAATTTTTTTTGTATTTTAGTAGAGACGGGGTTTCACCGTGTTAGCTAGGATGGTCTCGATCTCCTGACCTCGTGATCTGCCCGCCTTGGCCTCCCAAAGTGCTGGGATTACAGGCATGAGCCACCGTGCCTGGCCATGGACGCATCTTAAAGACTTCACGCTCAGTGAGAGATGCCAGACACAGAAGGCCACGCAGTGTGTGATCCTCTTTCCCTCCCTCCCTCCTTTCTTTCTTCTTTCTTTCTCTCTCTTTCTTTAGACGGGGTCTTACTCTGTCGCCGGGGCTGGAGTGTAGTGGCCGGATCTCAGCTCACTGCAAGCTCCGCCTCCCGGGTTTACGCCATTCTCCTGCCTCAGCCTCTGGAGTAGCTGGGACTACAGGCGCCCACCACCTCACCCGGCTAGTTTTTTTGTATTTTTTAGTAGAGACGGGGTTTCACCGTGTTAGCCAGGATGGTCTCGAACTCCTGACCTCCTGATCCGCCCGTCTCGGCCTCCCAAAGTGCTGGGATTACAGGCTTGAGCCACCGCGCCCGGCCTCTCTCTCTCTCTCTTTCTTCCTCTTTCTTTTTGAGATGGAGTCTCTCTTTGTCGTCCAGGCTGGAGTGCAGTGGTGCAATCTCGGCTCACTGCAACCTCCACCTTGTGGATTCAAGTGATTCTCCTGCCTCAACCTCCCAAGTAGCTGGGATTACAGGCACGCACCACCAGGCCTGGCTAATTTTTGTATTTTTAGTAGAGACGGGGTTTCACCATGTTGATCAGGCTGGTCTCGAACTCCTGACCTCGCAATCCGCCCGCCTCAGCCTCCCAAAGTGCTGGGATTACAGGTGTGAGCCATAGCGACTGGCCTAAAAAAGAATTTTTTTTAAAAAAAGAAAGGGCCGGACTTCCTTCAGCAAGCGTTGCCAGATTTTGCACACAAAGGGTCAGGGACAGAGGCACCCTGCTTTCGGAGTCCAAGACCTCATTCTCACCCCAAGGAAGGAAGGCCCCGAGAGGAAAACGCTGCCTGCACATTTGACGAGCTTGAGGGAGGTTTCAGGGACACCCAGCCAGGTGGCTGTGCCTGGTGAGGATGAGATAAGCTTGTCTCCATCTTTCTCGTGCAGCCTGAACCCCCGATGACTCTGAACCCCAGAGGGGCAGATGCTTCTGGTCACAGCAGGGACCCCCTGCCCCCCTGCTGCCAGCCTGCCCCAGGCCACACACCCGTCTCTCCTGGCCATGCCTTTGGGGGTGCCGCTGCCACTCCCCGCATAGCTCACCCCAGCAGGGCTGGAGCTGGGGTGTCAGGTGTCCTGGGTCAGGCTAAACGGGGACACGTCCGTCTGGCCCTGGATGTCATCCTGTAACCGGTAACTGTGTCTCTGTAGGACTCAGCGACCTTTCTCTCTTCTCTTTTTCCCCTGAAAGGTGAGAGGGCGATCACAGGGGGAGGATTAGATGTGGCAGCGGTGAGGGGATGATCCGAGAAGGATCCCAGCATCGCTTCACGGAGGGGCCTTTGTTGTCTGCTTTTGAGACAGGGTCTCGCTCTGTCCCCCAGGCTGGAGTGCAGTGGCGCTATCATAGCTCGCTGCAGCCTCCACCTCCTGGGCTCAAGGGATTCTCCCGCCTCAGCTGGGAGTACCTGAGTAGCTGGGACTACAGGAGTGAGCCACTACACGTGGCCGTGATTTTTTATTTTTTATTTTTATTATTTTTATTTTTTTATTTTGAGACGGAGTCTCGCTCTGTCGCCCAGGCTGGAGTGCAGTGGCGCGATCTCGGCTCACTGCAAGCTCCACCCCCCGGGTTTACGCCATTCTCCTGCCTCAGCCTCCCGAGTAGGTGGGACTACAGGCGCCGCCACCTCGCCCAGCTAGTTTTTGTTTTTTTCTTTTTTTTTTTTT
>NW_016863943.1:0-248 GCF_001698545.2 Rhinopithecus bieti | reverse complement strand
ATATATGTGTATGTGTGTGTGTGTATATGTGTGTGTATATGTGTGTGTGTATATGTGTGCGTGTGTGTGTGTATATATGTGTGTGTATATGTGTGTGTATATATGTGTGTGTATATATGTGTGTATATATATGTGTGTATATATGTGTGTGTATATATGTGTGTGTATATGTGTGTGTATATGTGTGTATGTGTGTGTGTATGTGTGTGTGTATATGTGTGTGTGTATGTACGTGTGTGTGTATGTAC
>NW_016863942.1:0-2169 GCF_001698545.2 Rhinopithecus bieti | reverse complement strand
CGAAGCCTTGTACTATTATTTTATTATTATTATTATTATTATTATTATTGTTATTATTATTATTTTTGAGATGCAGTTTCACTCTTGCTGTCCCAGGCTGAAGTGCAATGGTGCAATCTCAGCACACTGCAACCTCCGCCTCTTGGGTTCAAGCGATTCTTCTGCCTCAGCCTCCCAACTAGCTGGGATTACAGGTGCCCACCACCACACTTGGCTGATTTTTTGTATTTTTTGTAGAGACAGGATTTCACCATGTTGGCCAGGCTGGTCTCAAACTCCTGACCTCAGGTGATCCACCCACCTTGGCCTCCCAAAGTACTGGGATTACAAGCATGAGCCACCGTGCCCAGCCAATGATTTTATAGTTATATAATTATTTTCTCAAGGAAAATTCCTGCAATTAGAAATGCTTGGCCAATGGCAAGTGGTCCCTAATTTTATTGCCAAATTATTCTACCACATATATGTTGTACTGATTCATATTCTCACAGTGTCTTAAATGCTTTAGGCTATTTGGTGATGATTATGAACTAGGAAAATAGGAGTTTTAGGGAAATGGTGCTTGATTTGAAAGCACATTAATATTCATGACATTGATTGTTTAAAATACTTTGCTGTCTGCTGAATAAGCAGGCAAATAAAACAACCCACATAAATCATCCTTTTGCGAAAGAAAACCATTTATCAGTTCTACCTTTTTTAAATTTTAAGACGGAGTCTTGCACTGTCACCCAGGCTGGAGTGCAGTGGTGCAATCTCGGCTCACTGCAAGCTCCTCCTACCGGGTTCACGCCATTCTCCTGCCTCAGCCTCCTGAGTAGCTGGGACTACAGGCGCCCACCACCATGCCCAGCTAATTTTTTTCATTTTTAGTAGAGACAGGGTTTCACTGTGTTAGCCAGGATGGTCTTGATCTCCTGACCTCATGACCCGCCCTCCTCGGCCTCCCAAAGTGCTGGGAATACAGGCGTGAGCCACTGTGCCTGGTTCCAGTTCTATCTTTGATCTATTTGATGTACCAAGAAATTTGTTTAAATTGCCTCTTTAGGGTTGGATATGACGTATTTTGGATGGAGTTGGTGGGGCATTCAGGTCACCTTAACCGAAACCAATAATGCAGCTGAAATATATAATAGAAGATTCTAGGTCTGGATGTAGAAAAGACACATTGGAGCTGTTTCTTAGTGTTAGAACTGTGCACTGATGTAAATACTTTTGTGAGCTGGAAGTTGCCAAGGCAACAGTCCTATTAATGAAGAATAAACCTCATTTATTATCAGTGCCTGAATAATTATTTTTTAAATAAATGCACCTAGTGGTCTAACATTGACATTCTCAATCTACCTGCTCATCTTTCCTTCCCAGATTGCAAAACTATTTAGCCTTATTCAATAAGCATGCCTCCTTTCTCCGCCAATGAGAGTAAAATCATTTTAAAAAATCAGTAAACTGTAAGGGCATTAAAATGCTAATTTTAACAATTACCTAATGTAAAATTATTGCCCTTTTGATTTGTGCTTTGGCTAAGGCAGAGCCTGAAATCAACTGTGATTTGGTTGGTATTTGAGCAGGCCAGAGTCTTTAAATTAACTTGTCTTTACGATTTAATGGAATATTGCCAACGTATTTGTTAAGTAAGTGGAGTGTGACATTACTGCTTCCTTCCTCCCGTCAGACTGTAAATTTAGACTCCATTTTACTGAGTGCACATGGACACTTCAGAAAGGCAGCTGTGGCTGAGTTGTAGCCTTTATGAAATCTCTTGTCTTGAGGAGCCCAAGAATTGTGTTAAGGGAGATAGTGGTTCCAAATGACTGAGGACCAAGCAGTCTACTTTCTGGATTTTAGAGAAAAGGAAATCTTCTATCCAAAATAAAATAAAAATACATTCCCCTTTTCATTTTCTTTTTTGTGAAAATGCTTCTTGTGTTTTGTCAAGCTAACCAAAGGGGAAAACTTACCTTTTCAACCATGGGTCATATCAACAAACCTCCTGTCCAGGTTGGATGTTTGCTGTCTGCGCCACACAGTTCACACCTCATCACTTACTATTCACATGCACTAATGATTCTGTGTTCCTGTCTAGTTTCCCCTGATTTATATCTAATGTAGCATCTCAGCACATACTCAGCACATAGTAGATATTCAGAAAATACCAGAAAAAAAAAA
>NW_016863941.1:0-1970 GCF_001698545.2 Rhinopithecus bieti | reverse complement strand
TTACTGGACAATCTGGACAATCTCATTTCTTTCCTTTCTTACCTTTCTTCTTCCCTCCCCTCCCCTCCCCTCCCCTCCCCTTCCCTTCCCTTCCCTTCCTTCCCTTCCCTTCCCTTCTCTTTTTTTTCTCTTGCCCAGGCGGGAGTGCAATGGCACGATCTCGGTTCACTGCAACCTCCACCTCCCAGGTTCAAGCGACTCTCCTGCCTCAGCCTCCCGAGTAGCTGGGATCGCAGGTGTGCAGCACCACGCCCAGCTAATGTTGTATTTTTAGCAGAGACAGGGTTTCTCCATGTTAGTCAGGCTGGTCTTGAACTCCCAACCTCAGGTGATCCACCCGCTTCGACCTCCCAAAGTGCTGGGGTTACAGGTGTGAGGTAATGCCCTCAGCCTGGACAATCCTATTTCTTTCTTTCTTTTTTTGTTTTTTTGAGACGGAGTCTCACTCTGTTGCCCAGGCTAGAGTCCAGTGACACTATCTCAGCTCACTGCAATCTCCACCTCCTGGGTTCAAGTGATTCTCCTGCCTCAACCTCCCGAGTAGCTGAGATTATAGGCGCACATCACCACACCCGGCTAATTTTTGTATTAGTAGAGACAGGGTTTCACCATGTTGGTCAGGCTGGTCTCAAACTCCTGACCTCGTGATCTGCCTGCCTCGGCCTCCCAAAGTGCTGGGATTACAGGCATGAGCCACCACATCCAGCCCGACAATCCTGTTTCTAAGAAGGTGATCCTCTCATGCTGAATCAGATAACACAGTAAGCCTGGGGTGCACAGTGGGCCCTCAAACAATGGTCATTGCTCTGATAGTTATAATGCTAATGTTGGTTGGGTTCTCTGATACTGGGACAACCAGGCTGTGATCAAATCCTGGGAGACCTCTTCAGCAGGAGAGCAAATAGGTTCTGAAGGAAGAGTCAGAGAATCTGGATTTTACCAGGTGGCATTTATTTGGCCTGAATGCATTCACTTTTTTTTTTTTCTTTTGAGACAGGTTCTCACTCTTTTACACAGGCTGGAGTACATTGACATGATCATGGCTTACCGCAGTCTCTACCTCCTGGCTGAGGTGATTCTCCCACCTCAGCCTCCCTGGTAGGTGGGACTACAGGCACGTGCCACCATGCTCTGCTAATTTTGTATTTTTTGTAGGACTGAGTTTTGCCACATTGCCCAGGTTGGTCTCAAACTCCTGGGCTCAAATGACCCTCCCACTTCAGCCTCCCAAAGTGTTGGGATTATAGGCAAAAGCCATTGTACCCAGACCACATTCACATTTTACATGTCTCAATTAAATAGCCCACCAAACTTGGTGGGAAACCTCTCCCTCCCCTTGGTATGGAGGAGGCCTCTAAGGGAGGAGGTCACCTCCATCCTTCTTAGAGAGAACAGAAGACACAGGGGTGTTTGTTTCACCTAGGAGATGACAGCACAAATTACTGTTTTCTCTGTTAACAAATTTCTGAAACATGTTAGTACCTTGTCTGTTGCCTGAAAGGGTGAAGGGCAGAGAATAAAACTGCAAATTGCTAGTTAGGTATCCAATATTCGAGTTTTAAGAAATCTGGAATTCATGATTATGTTATGTTTAATTTCAAATTTAATGTTAAATCTGGAAAATCTAAAATCTTTGTGACAACAAATTAAATTGCAAATGAACTTGAAAACAAATGCAGAAAGATCAAGAGTTAAAAAAATTTAGTTAATCCACTGTCTACCTTGTGGCTCTCTTTTCTAAGTTAACTGAAAATATTTAATCACATGCCTTTAATTAAAACTCTGTACCCATGGAGAAGCACAAGCAGGGTTTGTTTCACTTAGGCAAGAATGTCCAATGGTTCAGTTGCTAGAAAATTGATATTTAATAACATCTAGCAGATGTTAACATTCTAGAAGAGACTCTCATTTTGTTAAAAGCTGGGGAAAAAAACTGAACCTAACTGAGGGGAAACAGACTTCAATATCTT
>NW_016863940.1:0-247 GCF_001698545.2 Rhinopithecus bieti | reverse complement strand
TTTTTTTTTTTTTTGAGATGGAGTCTTGCTCTGTTGCTCAGGCTGGAGTGCAGTGGCGCTATCTCGGTTCACTGCAAGCTCCGCCTCCCGGGTTCACGCCATTCTCCTGCCTCAGCCTCCCCAGTGGCTGGGACTACAGGCACCCGCCACCACGCCTGGCTAATTTTTTTTGTATTTTTAGTAGAGACAGGGTTTCACCGTGTTCGCCAGGATGGTCTCGATCTCCTGACCTCATGATCCGCCCTCC
>NW_016863939.1:0-572 GCF_001698545.2 Rhinopithecus bieti | reverse complement strand
TCCAAAATATCCTTTCACAGATTCCACAAAATCACTGTTAACAAACTGCTCCATGAAAGGAAATTATAAGTCTGTGAGATAAATTCACATATTAGAAAGTAGATTAACAGAAAGCTTCTTTCTACTTTTTATCTGAGAATATTTCCTTTTCCACAATAGGCTTCAATGGTCTCCCAAATACCCCTTCTCAGACACCACAAAAACATTGAAGCCAAAGTGCTCCCTCCACAGAAACGTTTAGCTCTATGAGATGAATACACACATCATAAAGTAGTTTCTCAGAAAACTTCTTTCCAGTTTCTATCAGAAGAATTGTCTTTTTTAACCTTAGTCTTCAATGTGCTCCCAATTATCCCTCTGCAGATTCTGTGAAAACAGTGCTACCAAATTGCTCAATGAAAAGAAAGGTGTAACTCTGTGAGATAAATTCACCCATTACAAAGTAGTCTCTTAGAAAGTTTCTTTCTAGTATAAATCTGATGATATTTCCTTTTTCATCATAGGCTTCAATGGGCTCCCACCTGTATCCTCTCAGATACCACAAAATAGTGATGCCTAAGTGCTCAATCAAC
>NW_016863938.1:0-1975 GCF_001698545.2 Rhinopithecus bieti | reverse complement strand
AAAACAAGAAAAAATCATTTGATTTTCCCGCAAAAGAAATTTCATCTTAATATCAAACACACAAATTGGCTTACATGATACTTCCTATCTCCGGTGTTCAAAGCAATGATAAAACAAAGTAATTAAAATTATCACTGGGCCACGGAGATGGACTCAGGTTTGCCTTTAGAAATGAATTTCCGGCCAGGCACGTTGGTGGCTCACACCTGTAATCCCAGCACTTCAGGAGGCCAAGGCAGGCAGATCATGAGGTCAGGAGATGGAGACCATCCTGGCCAACATGGTGAAATCCCGTCTCTACTAAAAATACAAAAAAAATTAGCTGGGCATGGTGGCGCATGCCTGTAGTCTCAGCTACTCAGGAGGCTGAGGCAGGAGAGAACCCAGGAGGCAAAGGTTGCAGTGAGCCCAGATCACACCACTGCACTTCAGTCTGGCGACACAGCGAGAGTCTGTCTCAAAATAAATAAATAAATAAATAAACAGAAATGAATTTCCTTCAGATCCCAGAAAATTTGGGAGTAAGAGAGAAACAGAACAAAAGTTTGGGAGGAGGACAGAAAGTGCCTTCTCTCAAGCTATAAATCATAGAAATTGAATTAGATCATCTCAAATTGAGGGACAAAAAGCTAGTTATAGATCCATTTCATGACACTGCCTGACATGGACTCCATTTGTGACTCACTGAGTAGCATTACTTATTCTGAGTGCTCCTCTGACAATGCAGGCACTTAACATGAAGACATGTGTAACGTTACAGGAGGAAAAAAGAAAGAGCAAAGCCCCACAATTTGCCTGGAAAGCAAACTCTGAGTGCCAGTGTATGCATTTCGGAAGCCTGCTCTCAGCTTCTCTGTAAGTTCTGTTTTCTGCATGGCTCCAAATTTCTAAGATCCTATTCTCTTTCCAGATACAATCAACACAGTCGAATCCTTTATTTTTATTTTATTTACTTAAGTTTGAGACAGGGTCTGACGCCTGTCACTCAGGAAGGAGTGCCATGGTGTGATCATAGCTCACGGCAGCCTCGATCTCCCAGATCCCCCCGCCTCAGCCTCCCGAGTACCTGGGATTGCAAAAGCATGCCACCACACCTAGTTAATTTTTTTTATTTTTATTAGAGATAATGTCTCGCTATGTTGCCCAGGCTGGTCTCAAACTCCTGAGCTCAAGCGATTTTCCCGTTTCAGCCCCTCAAAGTGCTGGGATTACAGGCATAAGCCAATGTGCCCAGCCAATCAAACCATTTTTATCTTTTAAAGAAATAGATCAACACTAGAAGACTACACAGTAACTGGGTCTATCAGTCAGGGATCCAGACATGGTAATTGAGGAAACTTCAGGGAAGAGTCTATTTGTGGATATGGGTAGAGCTAAAATAAAGCAATAAGGATGGTGAAGCACCCTGGGGCTAGCAACAGCAGTGGTGCTGCCAGGTCTAGGGGGGAAGGCAGAAAGGGAGTGGAGCCATGGCTACCAGAGAGAAGCTAGAACTTGACAGCTGTGGCCCCAGGAGAGAACTCCACCCTCCGGCAAAGCAAGCTGGGTAAGTAAACATTCCAACCAACCACCCTCCGACCACTCAGCAGAGCCACCCTAGTGTGAATTCTAGGAAATTAAGACCTGCCCCATAGAGTCCACGCAGAGCACAGATCAAGGGCAGAAGAATTGAGGGCAGATCTGGAGCAGCCGATGCATAACACCCAACACAGAAGTCAGTGATGCAAAACGTGGCATGGATGTACCTTGTAAACAGGTTGGAAATTATAGTTCTAAAAAAATTATTCATTCCTTTCAAATTATTCCTTTTGGAATTAGCCAGGCATGGTGGCAGGTGCCTGTAATCCCAACTACTCGTAAGGCTGAGGCAGAAGAATCACTCGAGCCCAGGAGGTCGCAGTTGCAGTGAGGCAAGATCGTATCACTGCACTCCAGCCTGGGCAATAGAGCAAGTCTCTGTCTCACAAAAAAGAAA
>NW_016863937.1:0-246 GCF_001698545.2 Rhinopithecus bieti | reverse complement strand
TGCAGGAGAGAGAAAGTGCAGGGTAGCAAATGGCCCAGTGGTTACTGCTCATGAGAACTCCCCAGTCTTCATAACCATCCAAATGTCACTCCTTCCATGACACTCTTCTTCTTTTCTTCTTCTTCTTTTTTTTTTTTTTTTTTTTTTTTTTTTTTTTTTTTTTTTTTTTTTTTTTTTTTTTTTTTCCTGAGACAGGGTCTCTCTCTGTCGCCCAGGCTGCAGTGCAGTGGTGCAATCATAGTGAGC
>NW_016863936.1:0-2048 GCF_001698545.2 Rhinopithecus bieti | reverse complement strand
ATTGATAGACCATTAGTGGCATTAACCAAGAAAAGAAGAGAGAAGCTCGAAATAAGCTTAATTTGAAATGAAAACAGGAGATATTACAACTGATACCACAGAAATACAAAGTATTGTTCAAGGTTTCTATGAACACCTTTATGTACATTGTATTAGTCTGTTATCATGCCACTAATAAAGACATGCCTGAGACTGGGTAATTTCTTTTTTTGTTAATTTTATTTATTTATTTTTTATTATACTTTAAGTTCTAGGGTACATGTGCACAATGTGCAGGCTTGTTACATAGGTATATATGTGCCATGTTGGTTTGCTGCACCCATCAACTCATCATTTACATTAAGTATTTCTCCTAATGCTATCCCTCCCCCAGTCCCCCATCCCCTGATAGGCCCTGGTATGTGATGTTCCCTGCCCTGTGTTCAAGTGCTTTCATTGTTCAATTCCCGCCTATAAGTGAGAACATGCGGTGCTTGATTTTCTGTCCTTGTGATAATTTGCTGAGAATGATGGTTTCCGGCTTCATCCATGTTCCTTCAAAGGACATGAACTCATCCTTTTTTATGGCTGCATAGTATTCCATGGTGTATATGTGCCACATTTTCTTAATGAGACTGGGTAATTTCTAAAGAAAAAGAGGTTTAATGGACTCAGAGTTCCACATGACTGGGGAGGCCTCACAATCATGGTGAAAGGCGAAGGAGGAGCAAAGGCACATCTTACATGGTGGCAGGCAAGAGGGCATGTGCAAGGGAACTCCCATTTATAAAATCATCAGATCTCATGGGAATTATTCATTACCATGAGAACAGTATGAGGGAAACTGCCCCCATGATTCAATTATTTCCACCTGGCCCTGCCCTTGACACATGGGGATTATTACAGTTCAAGGTGAGATTTGGATGGGGACACAGCCAAACCATATCATACATGAACTAGAAATCATAGAGGAGATAGATAAATTCCTGAAAATATACAACCCTCCTAGATTAAACCAGGAAGATATAGAAACTCTGAATAGACCAATAACATGAACAGTGAGATCGAAATATTAATTTAAAAGTTACCAACAAAAAAGTGCAGGACCAGGCGGATTCACAGCTGAACTCCATCATACATTCAAAGAAGAATCGATACCAATCCTATTGACACTATTCAAATGGATAGAGAAAAAGGGAATACTTCCTAAATCACTCTATGAAGCCAGTATCACCGTACTACAAAATCAGGAAAGGACATAACAAAGAAAGAAAGCTGCAGACCAATATTCCTGATGAACATAGATGCAAATACCCTCAACAAAATACTAGCTAACAGAATCCAATAGCATATCAAAAAGATAATCCACCATGATCAAGTGGGTTTCATACCAGGGATGCAAGGATGTTTTAACATTCACAAATCAATAAATGTGATACACCATATAAACAGAATTAAAACAAAATCACACGATCATCTCAATAGATGCAGAAAAGCATTTGACAAAATCTAGCAACTTTTATGATTAAAACCTTCAGCAAAATTGGCATACAAGGGATATACCTTAAGGTAATAAAAGCCATCTATGACAAACCCACAGCCAACATTATACTGAATGGGGAAAAGTTGAAAGCATTCCCCTGGGAACTGGAACAAGACAAGGATTCCCACTTTCATCACTTCTACCCAACATTGTACTGGAATTCCTAGCCAAAGCAATTAGACAAGAGAAAGAAATAAAGGACATCCAAATCCATAAAGAGGAAGGCAAACTGTCACTGTTTGCTGATGATATGATCGTATACCTAGAAAATCCTGAAGACTCATCCAAAAGCTCCTAGGACTGATCAAAGAATTCAGCAAAGTTTCAAGATACAAAATTAATACACACAAATTAGTAGCTTTGCTATATACCAACAGCAACCAAGCTAAGAATCAAATCAAGAAGTCAACCCCTTTTACAATAGTTGCAAAAAATAAAATAAACTACTTAGGAATATACTTAACCAAGGAGGTAAAAGACTTCTACAAAGAAAACCATGAAACACTGCTGAAAGAAATGATAGATG